>NC_088401.1:55021193-55131193 GCF_034236695.1 Oncorhynchus nerka
TCTATTTGCTGATGCTGTCGGACTTAAATTACGTCTGCTCATTCCCCAGCACTATGGCAAAGTGCATTAAAGAACTTATTCACTGCAAACTTAATGTGATCTGGAGAATACATACACAAGGTAAACAGAGGAGGGCTGTGTGTGTGTGTGTGTGTGTGTGTGTGTGTGTGTGTGTGTGTGTGTGTGTGTGAGAGAGAGAGAGAGAGAGAGAGAGAGAGAGAGACAGAGAGGGAGATAGTGTGAGAGTGAGAGAGTGCATGATAGTAACTGCAGTAGCTGTCTCCCCCCCCCCCCTCTCTCTTTCTCCCAGTTTCTCTCTCACCTGTTCATTTGTTGGAGTTTGACAGTTCTCATTATTGCCTTGGCAGTACCTCAGCTTGTCCTGCCAGTGGGACACTGAAATAGAATTTTAAAAGAGAGAGTGAGACAGAGATGGAGAACGTAGAGTGAGAGATAGAGAGAGAGATGCAGATAAGAGAGAGTGAGAGACTAAAGAGAGAGAGATGGAAAGTGAGAGAGAGAGTACTGTAGACTACTTTATCACTGACCTCAACCCAGAGTCTCTCAGAGCATTCATAGTCAGCCCACTGACACCCCTATCAGACCACAGCAAAATCACAGTCTACTTGAACAGAGCAATACTCAATCATGAGGCATCAAAGCCAAAGGAACTGAGTAACATTAATAAATGCTATACAGTAGATGGAAGGAATGCAGTTTGGAAACCTACCAAAAAACAATTAGGCAACAACAAATTCAATCCCTTTTAGACAATTTCCTGGGTAAAACGTTCCACTGTAATAGTGAAGGTGTAAACTTGGCAGTAGAAAATCTTAACCGTATATTTGACCTCTCAGCTTCCCTATCAAATCTAAAAATCTCAAATAGAAAACCAAAAAAATTAACAACAATGACAAATGGTTTGATGAAGAATGTAAAAATCTAAGAAAGAAATTGAGAAACCTGTCCAACCAAAAACCCGGAAAACCTGAGTCTACGCCTTCACTATGGTGAATCACTAAAGCAATACAGAAATACACTACGGAAAAAGAAGGAACAGCACGTCAGAAATCAGCTCAATGTAATTGAAGAATCCATAGACTCTAACCACTTCTGGGAAAATTGGAAAACACTAAACAAACAACAACACGGAGAATTATCTATCCAAAATGGAGATGTCTGGATAAACCACTTCTCCAATATACACACAAAAACATATACAGGATCAAATACTATTAAAGACTACCAGAACCCACTGGATTATCCAATTACCTTGAATTTGCTACCGGACAAAATAAAAACCCTCCAACCCTCCAACCCATCTTCACCAATAATTGGAACCAAGGACTGATCACCCCAATCCACAAAATTGGAGACAAATTTGACCCCAATAACAACTGTGGGATATGCGTCAGCAGCAACCTTGGGAAAATCCTCTGCATTATCATTAACAGCAGACTCGTACATTTCCTCAATGAAAACAATGTACTGAGCAAATGTCAAATTGTCTTTTTACCAAATTACCGTACAACAGGCCATGTATTCGCCCTGCACACCCTAATTGACAACCAAACAAAACAAAACAAAGGCAAAGCCTTCGACTCAATCTGGCATGAGGGTCTGATATACAAATTGATGGAAAGTGGTGTTGGGGGTAAAACATACGACATTATGAAATCCATGTACACAAACAACAAGTGTGCAGTTAAAATAGGAAAAAAACACACACATTTCTTCCCACAGGGCCGTGGGGTGAGACAGGGATGCAGCTTAAGCCCCACCCTCTTCAACATATATATCAACGAACTGCGCGGGCACTAGAAAAGTGTGCAGCAAAATAATGGTGTTCCAAAAAAGGTCCAGTCGCCAGGACCACAAATACAAATTCCATCTAGACACCACTGCCCTAGAGCACACAAAAAACGATACATACCTTGGCCTAAACATCAGCGCCACAGGTAACTTCCACAAAGCTGTGAACAATCTGAGAGACAAGGCAAGAAGGGCATTCTAGGCCATCAAAAGGAACATAAAATTCAACATACCAATTAGGATCTGGCTAAAAATACTTGAATCAGTCATAGAGCCCATTGCCCTTTATGGTTGTGAGGTCTGGGGTCAGCGCACCTACCAAGATTTCACAAAATGGGACAAACACCAAATTGAGACTCTGCATGCAAAATTCTGCAAAAATATCCTCAGTGTACAACGTAGAACACCAAATAATGCATGCAGAGCAGAATTAGGCCGATACTCACTAATGATCAAAATCCAGAAAAATCCATTCAATTCTACAACCACCTAAAAGGAAGCGATTCCCAAACCTTCCATAACAAAGCCATCACCTACAGAGATGAACCTGGAGAAGAGTCCCCTAAGCAAGCTGGTCCTGGGGCTCTGTTCACAAACACACCCCACAGAGCCCCAGGACAGCAGCACAACTAAACCCAATCAAATCATGAGAAAACAAAAAGATAATTACTTGACATATTGGAAAGAATTAACAAAAAAACTGAGCAAGCTGGAATGCTATTTGGCCCTAAACAGAGAGTACACAGTGGCAGAATACCTGACCACTGTGACTGACCCAAACTTAAGGAAAGCTTTGACTATGTACAGACTCAGTGAGCATAGTCTTGCTATTGAGAAAGGCCGCCGTAGGCAGACATGGCTTTCAAGAGAAGACAGGCTATGTCTACACTGCCCACAAAATGAGGTGGAAACTGAGCTGCACTTCCTAACCTCCTGTCCAATGTATGACCATATTAGAGACCCATATTTCCCTCAGATTACACAGATCCACAAAGAATTTGAAAACAAACCCAATTTTGATAAACTCCCATATCTCCTGGGTAAAATTCCACAGTGCGCCATCACAGCAGCAAGATTGTTGACCTGTTGCCACAAGAAAAGGGCAACCAGTGAAGAACAAACACCATTGTAAATACAACCCATATTTATGCTTATTTATTTTCCCTTGTGTACACTTAACCATTTGTACATCGTTACAACACTGTATATATACGTAATATGACATTTGTAATGTCTTCATTGTTTTGAAACTTCTTTATGTGTAATGTTTACTGTTCATTTTTATTGTTGATTTCACTTTTATACAAAAGTATCTACCTCACTTGCTTTGGCAATGTTAACATATGCTTCCCATGCCAATAAAGCCCCTTGAATTGAATTGAATTGAGAAAGTGAGAGCGAGAGTTAGAGAGATGCAGACAGAGGGGGGAGAGTGAGAGAGATGTAGACGGAGGAGGGAGAGAGTTAGAGAGATGCAGACAGAGGAGGGAGAGAGTTAGAGAGATGTAGACGGAGGAGGGAGAGAGTTAGAGAGATGCAGACAGAGGAGGGAGAGAGTTAGAGAGATGTAGACGGAGGAGGGAGAGAGTTAGAGAGATGCAGACGGAGGAGGGAGAGAGTTAGAGAGATGCAGACAGAGGAGGGAGAGAGTGAGAGAGATGCAGACAGAGGAAGGAGAGAGTGAGAGAGATGCAGACAGAGGAGGGAGAGAGTTAGAGAGATATAGACGGAGGAGGGAGAGAGTGAGAGAGATGCAGACGGAGGAGGGAGAGAGTTAGAGAGATGCAGACAGAGGAGGGAGAGAGTGAGAGAGATGCAGATGGAGGAGGGAGAGAGTGAGAGAGATGCAGACAGAGGAGGGAGAGAGTTAGAGAGATGTAGACGGAGGAGGGAGAGAGTTAGAGAGATGTAGACGGAGGAGGGAGAGAGTGAGAGAGTTGCAGATTGAGGAGGGAGAGAGTTAGAGAGATGCAGACAGAGGAGGGAGAGAGTGAGAGAGATGCAGATGGAGGAGGGAGAGAGTGAGAGAGATGCAGACAGAGAAGGGAGAGAGTTAGAGAGATGCAGACAGAGGAGGGAGAGAGTTAGAGAGATGCAGACGGAGGAGGGAGAGAGTTAGAGAGATGCAGATGGAGGAGGGAGAGAGTGAGAGAGATGCAGACAGAGGAGGGAGAGAGTGAGAGAGATGCAGACGGAGGAGGGAGAGAGTTAGAGAGATGCAGACAGAGGAGGGAGAGAGTGAGAGAGATGCAGATGGAGGAGGGAGAGAGTGAGAGAGATGCAGACAGAGGAGGGAGAGAGTGAGAGAGATGCAGATGGAGGAGGGAGAGAGTGAGAGAGATGCAGACAGAGGAGGGAGAGAGTTAGAGAGATGTAGACGGAGGAGGGAGAGAGTTAGAGAGATGTAGACGGAGGAGGGAGAGAGTGAGAGAGTTGCAGATTGAGGAGGGAGAGAGTTAGAGAGATGCAGACAGAGGAGGGAGAGAGTGAGAGAGATGCAGATGGAGGAGGGAGAGAGTGAGAGAGATGCAGACAGAGAAGGGAGAGAGTTAGAGAGATGCAGACAGAGGAGGGAGAGAGTTAGAGAGATGCAGACGGAGGAGGGAGAGAGTTAGAGAGATGCAGATGGAGGAGGGAGAGAGTGAGAGAGATGCAGACAGAGGAGGGAGAGAGTGAGAGAGATGCAGACGGAGGAGGGAGAGAGTTAGAGAGATGCAGACAGAGGAGGGAGAGAGTGAGAGAGATGCAGATGGAGGAGGGAGAGAGTGAGAGAGATGCAGACAGAGGAGGGAGAGAGTTAGAGAGATGTAGACGGAGGAGGGAGAGAGTTAGAGAGATGTAGACGGAGGAGGGAGAGAGTGAGAGAGATGCAGATTGAGGAGGGAGAGAGTTAGAGAGATGCAGACAGAGGGAGAGAGTGAGAGAGATGCAGATGGAGGAATGAGAGAGTTAGAGAGATGCAGACGAAGGAGGGAGAGAGTTAGAGAGATGCAGACAGAGGCGGGAAAGAGTTAGAGAGATGCAGATGGAGGAGGGAGAGAGTGAGAGAGATGCAGACAGAGGAGGGAGAGAGTGAGAGAGATGTAGACGGAGAAGGGAGAGAGTGAGAGAGATGCAGACAGAGGAGGGAGAGTGAGAGATGCAGACAGAGGAGGGAGAGAGTGAGAGAGGTGCAGACAGAGGAGGGAGAGAGTGAGAGAGATGTAGACGGAGGAGGGAGAGAGTGAGAGAGATGCAGACAGAGGAGGGAGAGAGTTAGAGAGATGCAGATGGAGGAATGAGAGAGTTAGAGAGATGCAGACGAAGGAGGGAGAGAGTTAGAGAGATGCAGACAGAGGCGGGAAAGAGTTAGAGAGATGCAGATGGAGGAGGGAGAGAGTGAGAGAGATGCAGACAGAGGAGGGAGAGTGAGAGATGCAGACAGAGGAGGGAGAGAGTGAGAGAGGTGCAGACAGAGGAGGGAGAGAGTGAGAGAGATGTAGACGGAGGAGGGAGAGAGTGAGAGAGATGCAGACAGAGGAGGGAGAGAGTGAAAGAGATGCAGACAGAGGAGGGAGAGAGTTAGAGAGATGCAGATGGAGGAATGAGAGAGTTAGAGAGATGCAGACGAAGGAGAGAGAGAGTTAGAGAGATGCAGACAGAGGCGGGAAAGAGTTAGAGAGATGCAGATGGAGGAGGGAGAGAGTGAGAGAGATGCAGACAGAGGAGGGAGAGAGTGAGAGAGATGTAGATGGAGGAGGGAGAGAGTGAGAGAGATGCAGACAGAGGAGGGAGAGTGAGAGATGCAGACAGAGGAGGGAGAGAGTGAGAGAGGTGCAGACAGAGGAGGGAGAGAGTGAGAGAGATGTAGACGGAGGAGGGAGAGAGTGAGAGAGATGCAGACAGAGGAGGGAGAGAGTGAGAGAGATGTAGACAGAGGAGGGAGAGAGTGAGAGAGATGTAGACAGAGGAGGGAGAGAGTGAGAGAGATGCAGACAAAGGAGGGAGAGAGTGAGAGAGATGCAGACGGAGGAGGGAGAGAGTTAGAGAGATGCAGACAGAGGAGGGAGAGAGTTAGAGAGATGCAGACAGAGGGAGAGAGTGAGAGAGATGCAGACAGAGGAGGGAGAGAGTTAGAGAGATGCAGACAGAGGAGGGAGAGAGAGAGAGATGCAGACAGAGGAGGGAGAGAGTGAGAGAGATGCAGACAGAGGAGGGAGAGAGTGAGAGAGATGTAGACAGAGGAGGGAGAGAGTGAGAGAGATGCAGACAGAGGAGGGAGAGAGTTTGAGAGATGCAGACGGAGGAGGAAGAGAGTTAGAGAGATGCAGACAGAGGAGGGAGAGAGTTAGAGAGATGCAGACAGAGGAGGGAGAGAGAGAGATGCAGATGGAAGAGGGAGAGAGTGAGAGAGATGCAGTCAGAGGAGGGAGAGAGAGAGAGATAGCTGTATTAGTGAGTGTGTTAGTGTTGTGAACAAAGATGTGGTTGTGTGAAAGTGTGGTTAATGGTTATAGTGTGGTTATCAGTGTAATGTTTGGCTATGTGTGTTAGTGATTGTGTAGTAGGGTATTGTTTGATTGAGTTGAGTGTAAGGGAAGCTGAGACCAACTGTGAGGGGAATTAAATTTCTACGACTCTTGCCTACTGACACACACACACACACACACACACACACACACACACACACACACACACACACACACACACACACACACACACACACACACACACACACACACACACACACAGCTTTATTGATTATGATGAGTCCTTCATCCTTTCAGCTTATTAAATTATTGATCAGAGACAAAGAATTTTAATGGTATCCAAATGCCATGGTGTGTGCGTTTGTGTTTCCCTCCACAGTTAAGCTCCCTCTTACATCCCCATGCTTACTGCCCTTTCCCTTCATCATCCCTCTATCTTTTATTTGTCTCTCACTCACACAAACATACACACACAACTGCACGCACGCACACACATATGCAAGTTCACACACACTCATGCACACGCTCACAGAGAGTGACGCATAGAAGGGTTGTGTGGTGGAAGCTGGGAAGTTGGTCATTAAAACCACGTCCTCAGTGTCCTCAGTGTCCTCAGTATCCTCAGTATCCTCAGTGTCCTCAGTATCCTCAGTGTCCTCAGTATCCTCAGTGTCCTCAGTATCCTCAGTGTCCTCAGTATCCTCAGTGTCCTCAGTATCCTCAGTATCCTCAGTGTCCTCAGTATCCTCAGTGTCCTCAGTATCCTCAGTGTCCTCAGTATCCTCAGTGTCCTCAGTGTTCTCAGTATCCTCAGTATCCTCATGCACCAACGACATCTACACTGTTAAAAATGCTGCTGTCGTACTCTCTCTCTCTCTCTCTCCCTCTTTTCTCTTCCTCTCTTTATCCCCCCCCCCCCCCCCCCGCCCCTTTCTGACCACATCAAAACAATCGAGTCGCTCCACTGGCTGACAGTCCTTGCTAAAAGTAGAAATATATCAGCTGCATTGTGGGAATTCAAAAGGGAGGAAGCGGAAAACTTTATCTCCCAGGAGACAGAGGACCAACCCGCAGGAGGTATCACATAGACACACACACACACACACACACACACACACACACACACACACACACACACACACACACACACACACACACACACACACACACACACACACACACACACACACACACACACACACACAGATGCAGCAGCAGGGGTGACAAAGACAGGCAAGGAATTAAATACTAATAGTTCAGAGGAATAAAAACCACATCATCATTTCAAGATGGTTGTCCTTGTTGGCCGTACAGCGTTAATATTCACAACGCATTCAGCATGTATTTATTCACTGTGATGTCCTCCTCACAACTGGTTCAGGTGTGGAGGAACTGAAGGGGCCTCTGGTTACGTTTAGTTCAGGCATATGGAATGACAACTACATTGTAATTTGATATCAGCTATCATACCTGGGTGGTTCTACCCAACTGTAGATCACACCATGGGTTTGCTATTATGCGTTTGCTGAATGCAAAATCAACCCCTAGCCCCCTAGGCACCCCTGTAGACCCGAAGCAATTGCATAAGTTTACAAGCAATGTGGTAATTGCTTAACCTTGCCTACGGACAGGCTGGGAGGGAGTCTCGCCATGTTGCTTACACCTATCAAGTTTTTTCACATCTACGGTAGCGATTGCCTGTCTAGGGGGTAGGGACTAGGGGGCGATTTGGAATTCAACATTAGCGTATTTAATTGTGTTGCTCGCTAAGTATCTAATGCATGAGCTCTGATCTGGGAGTCGTTTGCAAAACATATTGGTATGTTTTTTTGTGTGTGAGGTGGACCACGCTAATGGACTGCTGTTGGCGTCAACACAAACAACATCTACAACATCACCATCTGTAGCATTCTGTAAGGCTACAGGGATCATTTGGTCCCCTCTGCTGACACTGTCGTCTGGCTATTTCCACTCCTCCCCTTATCTATCGCTTTCTCTTTTTTCTCACTCCCTCCCCCGGTCTCCCTCTATCTTTCTCTTTTTTCTCACTCCCTCCCCGATCTCCCCTCTATCTTTCTCTTTTTTCTCACTCCCTCCCCCAGTCTCCCCTCTATCTTTCTCTTTTTCTCACTCCCTCCCCCGGTCTCCCATCTATCTTTCTCTTTTTTCTCACTCCCTCCCCCAGTCTCCCCTCTATCTTTCTCTTTTTTCTCACTCCCTCCCCCGGTCTCCCCTCTATCTTTCTCTTTTTTCTCACTCCCTCCCCCGGTCTCCCCTCTATCTTTCTCTTTTTTCTCACTCCCTCCCCCGGTCTCCCTCTATCTTTCTCTTTTTTCTCACTCCCTCCCCCGGTCTCCCCTCTATCTTTCTCTTTTTTCTCCCTCCCTCCCCCGGTCTCCCCTCTATCTTTCTCTTTTTCTCTTTTTCTATCTTTCTCCCTCCCCCGGTCTCCCTCTATCTTTCTCTTTTTCTCACTCCCTCCCCGGTCTCCCTCTATCTTTCTCTTTTTTTCTCACTCCCTCCCCCCCGGTCTCCCCTCTATCTTTCTCTTTTTTTCTCACTCCCTCCCCGGTCTCCCCTCTATCTTTCTCTTTTTCTCACTCCCTCCCCGGTCTCCCTCTATCTTTCTCTTTTTCTCACTCCCTCCCCCGGTCTCCCTCTATCTTTCTCTCTTCCCCGGTCTCCCCTCTATCTTTCTCTTTTTTCTCACCCCCTCCCCCAGTCTCCCCTCTATCTTTCTCTTTTTTCCCACTCTCGCTTTTTTACTCTTTTATTTTATATTTTTGCACCTCTCTTACACACACACATACACACACACACGCACGCATGCACGCCAACACGCACACACACACATGCATGAAGGCGCACACACACACGCACAAATGCACTCACAAACACACACACACGACACACTAAGTGTGTCATCAGCTTTCTGCCCCTGCTTCCCCCTAGAGCACTATAAAACGAGGGATAGAGAGAGAAAGAGAGTGAAAGGGAGAAAGAGAGAGATCGAAAGAGAGGGAGAGCGAGGGATGCTCTTAGGAGAATTGTTGTTTTAGATTAATGCTCAGAGTAAATAAAGTGAACTCATAGGTGTCTGAGCAGCAATGAGCTGCTCTCACTCGATGTGTGCTGCTAATGAAATAACCTGTCTTATCATATTTCACTGGACCCTGCGATCTGATTAAGACGTGCCCAAATACAGTATCTCTCACTATCCAGTATGTAGACATATGGCTTGGAGAGAGGGGGGAATGGAGGGGAGGGAGGGAGTGGCTGGTGGAGTGATGGCGGAGGGATGAGGGAGAGAGTGGCTGGTGGAGAGAGTTTCTGGTGGAGGGATGGGGGAGAGATGAAGGAGAGAGTGGCTGGTAGATGGATGGGGCTGGTGGAGGGATGGAGAGAGAGAGTGGCTGGTGGAGGGATGGGAGCTGGTGAAGGGAGGGAGAGAGAGAGATGGTAGAGGAAGGGAAGGTGGGAGGGGGTTAGAAACACACATATTATTCATAAGCAGACATAACATACACACACTCTCTCAGAAGAATAAACACAGAACACACACCACTGTTGCAGAGCACAAGGTGGGTAATGATGTTTTGTTAAAGCTTGAGTCCCACCCTGCAGTATTTGTGGTGGTCATATTAATAATGGAGCTTGCATCAGAAGATGTGTGTCATCTTGGACCTGTCGGCTTGACATTATCTACAGTGAATGGCACTCTAATGTCTACAGTACAGCTGCCCAACAGGCTCCATTGTCTTACTAAATGAATAGTAACGTTGGACTACTTCATTCAGTCACAGTCACAGACCCAGACCCAGACCCAGACACAGACCCAGACCCAGACCCAGATCCAGACCCAGAACCAGACACAGACCCAGACCCAGACACAGACCCATATCCAGACCTAGACCCAGACACAGACACAGACCCAGACCCAGACCCAGTCACAGACCCAGACCCAGACACAGACCCAGACCCAGACACAGACCCAGCCCCAGACCTAGACCCAGACCCAGCCCCAGACCCAGACACAGCCCCAGACCCAGCCCCAGACCCAGACCCAACCCCAGACCCAGACCCAGACCCAGCCCCAGACTCAGACCCAGACACAGACCCAGACCCAGACACAGACCTAGACCCAGACCCAGACCCAGACACAGACACAGACACAGACACAGACCTAGACCCAGACCCAGACCCAGACAAACAGCATCACAGTGGTGACTTTACAGTGCTGAGTAAAAATGCTCTCCCTGTCTCTCTCACTCTGGCTCTCAGACACCCCTTCTCTCAGACCACACACACACACACGCACGCACGCACGCACGCACACCGCACACACACACACACACACACACACACACACACACACACACACACACACACACACACACACACACACACACACACACACACACACACACACACACACACACGTGTCTCTTACAGTTTTTTCTTTTAATCATTATTGTGCCTGGGAGTAGATTTGCCAAGCCGCTAGGAGTCTTTTGTGGTGTTTTGTTGGTGCGAAACACCATTTCATGTTTATTTGATTGTCTCGCAGGGGAAGAATGAAAACAGAGACATAACCAGCTGGTGGTAGAGATATAATGAGGCTGAAGGAAATGAGGATGTGTGTGCTTGATCTCGCTCACTGTTGTTTACATTTAAGACGTTTAGCAGTCACTCTTATCCAGAGCGACTTACTGTAGTGAGTGGATACGTTTCCGTATTGGTCCCCCGTGGGAATGGAACCCACAACCCTGGAGTGGCAAGCGCCATCAACTGAGCTACACAGGAGGATTAGACTCAGATTCAATTACAGTAGCCTGTTCTTATCCACATCCCTTGGCAATACACACACACACACACACACACACACTAGTCATACATGGGTCAGCTGTTTGTTCACCCGCCCGCAATTGCTAATAACCACTCCTCAACATCCCGACTATACAACCTGGTCTCAGAGCATTTCATATTATAATGTACGTAAATCCGGGATTCTCCAATGAGTGTGATGTTACGTTTCGTATGGTACTGTATGTACAGTTGAAGTCGGAAGTTTACATACACTTAGGTTGGAGTCATTAAAACTCGTTTTTCAACCACTCCACAAATGTCTTGTTAACAAGCTATAGTTTTGGCAAGTCGGTTAGGACATCTACTTTGTGCATGACACAAGTAATTTTTCCAACAATTGTTTACAGACAGATTATTTCACTTATAATTCACTGTATCACAATTCCAGTGGGTCAGAAGTTTACATACAGTAAGTTGACTATGCCTTTAAACAGCTTGGAAATTTCCAGAAAATGATGTCATGGCTTTAGAAGCTTCTAATAGGTCAATTGACATCATTTCAGTCAATTGGAGGTGTACCTATGGGATACCTTCAAGGCCTACCTTCAAACTCAGTGCCTCTTTACTTGACATCATGGGAAAATCAAAAGAAATCAGCCAAGAAAAATATTGTAGACCTCCACAAGTCTGGTTCATCCATGGGAGCAATTTCCAAACACCTGAAAGTACCATGTTCCTCTGTACAAACAATAGTATGCAAGCATAAACACCATGGGACCACGCAGCCGTCATACTGCGTCAGGAAGGAGACGCCTTCTGTGTCCTAGAGATGGATGTACTTTGGCGCAAGAAGTGCAAATCAATCCCAGAGCAACAGCAAAGGACCTTGTGGAGATGCTGGAGGAAACAGGTACACAACCATCTATATCCGCAGTTAAATGAGTCCTATATCGACATAACCTGAAAGGCCGCTCAGCAAGGAAGAAGCCACTGCTCCAAAACCACCATAAAAAAGACAGACTACGGTTTGCAACAAAGATCGTACTTTTTGGAGAAATGTACTCTGGTCTGATGAAACAAAAATAGAACTGTTTGGCCATAATGACCATCGTTGTGTTTGGAGGAAAAAGGGTGAGGCTTGCAAGCCGAAGAACACCATCCCAACCGTGAAGCACGGGGGTGGCAGCATCATGTTGTGGGGGTGCTTTGCTGCAGGAGGGACTGGTGCACTTCACAAAATAGATGGCATCATGAGGAAAGTAAATTATGTGGATATATTGAAGCAATATCTCAAGACATCAGTCAGGAAGTTAAAGCTTGGTTGCAAATGGGTCTTCCAAATGGACTATGACCATTTGGAAGTTGTGGCAAAATGGCTTAAGGACAACAAAGTTAAGGTATTGGAGTGTCCATCACAAAGCCCTGACCTCAATCCTATAGAAAATATGTGGGCAGAACTGAAAAAGTGTGTGCGAGCAAGGAGGCCTACAAACTTGACTCAGTTACACCAGCTCTGTCAGGAGGAATGGGCCATAATTCACCCAACTTATTGTGGGAAGCTTGTGGAAGGCTACCTGAAACGTTTGACTCAAGTTAAACAATTTAAAGGCAATGCTACCAAATAGTAATTGAGTTTATGTCAACTTCTGACCCACTGATAATGTGATGAAATAAATAAAAGCTGAAATAAATAATTCTCTTTACTATTATTCTGACATTTCACATTCTTAATTAAAATAAAGTGGTGATCCTAACTGACCTAAGACAGGGAATTTTTACTAGGATTATATGTCAGGAATTGTGAAAAACTGAGTTTAAATGTATTTGGCTGAGGTGTATGTAAACTTCAGACTTCAACTGTATTAATTTGTGGATGTCCATCATCCATTTCATATGATATGTTACGAACTACAGTTGTATGATGTTTATGAATTAGCAAAACAAACAACCGGGTGGTAGCCCGGTTACTCATCCCTGCACTTTAGAGGCTGCTGCCCTATATACATAGACATGTAATGACTGGTCACTTTCGTACTGAAAGGGGGATACCTAGTCAGTTGAACAGCTGAATGCATTCAATTGAAATGTGTCTTACGCAGCCCCCTACCTCTCTGAATCGGAGGGCTGCCATATTCGACATCCACGTCTTCCGTGCCCGAGGAACAGTGGGTTAACTGCCTTGCTCAGAGGCAGAACGACAGATTTTTACCTTGTCAGATCGGGGATTCGATCCAGCAACCTTTCGGTTACTGGCCCAACTCTCTAACCACTAGAACACTAGTCACTTTAATAATGGAACACTAGTCACTTTAATAATGTTTACATACTGCTTTACTCATTTCATATGTATATACTGTATTCTATTCTACTGTATTTTAGTCAATGCCACTCTGACATCGCTCAATCTAATATTTATATATTTCTTAACTGCATTCTTTTACTTTAGATTTGTGTATATTGTTGTGAATTGTTAGATATTACTAGGAACACAAGCATTTCACTACACCCACAATAACATATTCTAAATATGTGTATGTGACCAATAAAATGTTATTTGAATATGTTACAAATTTGTTAAACATACAACATGCTACAAATTCGCAAAATGTATGATATGCTACAAATTCCAATTTGTTGTGGCTAACGATAGCTAGGTGGCTACACTAACGTTGGGTTTAGGGGTTAGGGTTAAGGTCAGGGTTAAGGTTAGGAGTTGGGTTAAATGGTTAAGGTCAGGGTTAAGGTTAGGAGTTGGGTTAAATGGTTAAGGTCAGGGTTAAGGTTAGGAGTTGGGTTAAATGGTTAAGGTCAGGGTTAAGGTTAGGAGTTGGGTTAAATGGTTAAGGTCAGGGTTAAGGTTAGGAGTTGGGTTAAATGGTTAAGGTCAAGGTTAAGGTTAGGAGTTGGGTTAAATGGTTAAGGTCAGGGTTAAGGTTAGGAGTTGGGTTAAATGGTTACGGTCAGGGTTAAGGTTAGGAGTTGGGTTAAATGGTTAAGGTCAGGGTTAAGGTTAGGAGTTGGGTTAAATGGTTAAGGTCAGGGTTAAGGTTAGGAGTTGGGTTAAATGGTTAAGGTCAGGGTTAAGGTTAGGAGTTGGGTTAAATGGTTAAGGTCAGGGTTAAGGTTAGGAGTTGGGTTAAATGGTTAAGGTCAGGGTTAAGGTTAGGAGTTGGGTTAAATGGTTAAGGTCAGGGTTAAGGTTAGGAGTTGGGTTAAATGGTTAAGGTCAGAGTTAAGGTTAGGAGTTGGGTTAAATGGTTAAGGTCAGGGTTAAGGTTAGGAGTTGGGTTAAATGGTTAAGGTCAGGGTTAAGGTTAGGAGTTGGGTTAAATGGTTAAGGTCAGGGTTAAGGTTAGGAGTTGGGTTAAATGGTTAAGGTCAGGGTTAGGGTCAGCTAAAAAGGTACTGGCGTGGATCAGAAAACCAGTCAGTATCTTGTGTGACCCCCATTTGCCTCATGCAGCGCGACACATCTCCTTCGCATAGAGTTGATCAGGCTGTTGATTGTGGCCTGCGGAATGTTGTCCCGCTCCTCTTACATTTACATTACATTTAAGTCATTTAGCAGACGCTCTTATCCAGAGCGACTTACAAATTGGTGCATTCACTCTTCACTGGCTGTGCGAAGTTGCTAGATATTGGTGGGAAGTGGAACATTCTGTCTTACACGTTGATCCAGAGCATCCCAAACATGTTCAATGGGTGACATGTCTGGTGAGAATGCAGGCTATGGAAGAACTGGGACATTTACAGGAATTGTGTACAGATCCTTGCGACAGGGGGCCGTGCACAGTGCTTGTCTAGGGATGAAAGAAGTGCAGGAGATGTCTTTTTACAAGTTGTTCCAATAGACGATGTGCTATAGACACCTCTGATTATTCACATTTAAGGGTTCATACACATTTTCCATGACTTCACCACATTTTCATGACTATTATAGCCAGTGATAGAAAAAGTAGCCAATTGTCATACTTGAGTAAAAGTAAAGATACCCTAATAGAGAATGACTCAAGTAAATGTCACCCAGTAAAATACTACTAGAGTAAATGTTTTTACTAGAGTATTTGGTTTTAAATATACTTAAGTATCAAACGTAAAAGTATAAATCATTTCAAATTACTTATATTAAGCAAAACAGACAGCAGGATTTTCTTGTTTTTTGAATTTAATGATAGCCAGGGGCACATTCCAACACTCAGACATCATTTACAAACAAAGCATTTGTGTTTAGTGAGTCCTCCAGATCAGATGCAGTAGGGATGACCAGGGATTTTCCCTTTAAGTGTGTGAATTAGAACATGTTCCTGTCCTGCTAAGCATTCAAAATGTAACGAGTACTTTTGGGCATCAGGTAAAATGTATGGAGTAGAAAGTACATGATTTATAAGATCACAAGGCGAGACCCAGATGCAGACACAGGAGGCAGATGGTTAGAGTCCAAGATGTTTATTAACAATCCAAAAGGGGTAGGCAAGAGAATGGTCGTGGACAGGCAAAAGGTCAAAACCAGATCAGAGATACAGAGGTACAGAATGGAAGGCAGGCTTGAGGTCAGGGCAGGCAGGCTCAAGGTCAGGGCAGGCAGGAATGGAGTCCAGAAAACAGGCAAAGGTCAAAACCGGGAGGACTAGTAGAAGAGAATAGAAAATTAGGAGCATGGGAAAAAACACGCTGGTTGACTTGAACATACAAGACAAACTGGCACAGAGAGACAGAAAACACAGGGATAAATACACTGGCACAGAGAGACAGGAAACACAGGGATAAATACACTGGTACAGAGAGACAGGAAACACAGGGATAAATACACTGGCACAGAGAGACAGGAAACAGGGATAAATACACTGGCACAGAGAGACAGGAAACAGGGATAAATACACTGGCACAGAGAGACAGGAAACAGAGATAAATACACTGGCACAGAGAGACAGGAAACAGGGATAAATACACTGGCACAGAGAGACAGGAAACAGGGATAAATACACTGGCACAGAGAGACAGGAAACAGGGATAAATACACTGGCACATAGAGACAGGAAACAGGGATAAATACACTGGCACAGAGAGACAGGAAACAGGGATAAATACACTGGCACAGAGAGACAGGAAACAGGGATAAATATACTGGCACAGAGAGACAGGAAACAGGGAAAAATACACTGGCACAGAGAGACAGGAAAAAGGGTAAATAAGCGACACCTGCAGGGGGTGGAGACAATCACAAGGACAGGTGAAACAGATCAGGGTGTGACATTATTTTCTTTAGGAATGTAGTGGAGTAAAACTAGTCAAAAATATAAATAGTAAAGTACAGATACCTCAAAAAACTACTTAATAGTACTTTAAAGTATTTTTACTTAAGTACTTTACATCACTGATTATAACCTGTGTGAAAAACGTAAAAAAGTGAACATAATTGATACTGGAAGGCTGCTGTGTCTGATCCCATGTGGGCCTACCATCTCCTGCCATTGTGCACTTGATCAAGGCACTTAAATGTGGTCAACCCAGCATCTGGAGAGCTCCTGCGTGTGCAGGCTGGGCTTTTGATCCAGTCCTGAAACACCCAATTCTGCATATCAAGGTCCTGTTGAGCAACTGCTCTTTAGAGTACAATGTGGTTAGACCAGGGTTTGACAAAAGCCTGCACACTCAGTAGCTATCCTGGAGGACATAAAACATTGGGTAACAAACCAAATAGTTTTGTCTTTATTAAATGATTCCCTCATTCAATGAATCAGGGAACAAATGGATAAGGTAGGCTACATCAAAAGCAAGGTATCTAACTCAACATGTTTATATGTAAGGCTCAAGTATTAATGTTTCAGGGGAGATCTATGCACAGCAAGTTATTTGTCAATTAAGCTTTCCTTAGAATATGTTTAAAGGAAAACTCCACCCAACAACTATATTTTGGTATTTCTTTCAACTTTCAGTTGACATTTGTAAAGTTCTCTCTTTCATCTCTGCTTCTCTCGAGCAGCAAGGACATTTAGGGACCGGGGAGAAAATGCAAATCTTTGGGTTCCCCTGGAGGTCGCGACCCCACAGATAGCAAATAATCAAATAATCAGCCAAACATTTCTCTCAGCCTTATGGCAAAATGTGTAGAAGAGCAGGAAATTAGCTCAGAGATTCTTGAAAGTTGTGACAATCCTTATCCGAAAGGGAAACTTTATTTTCTAAATAGAAAAATATGGATTTTGTTGCATTATTTTATCTTAAAATGTAATTAAGTAGGTGAATGCAGGTGAATTTTATAAGGGATTTAAAAATATATATTATTAATTTCCATGTCGGCTGTATGCCTGGAAATGCCCTTGTCTGGAGCAAAGGATCGCAATTTCAAACTTTCAAAATAGTGTTTAAATTGAAAAAAAAAATACCAATAATTGACATGAACTGAAAAATTATCATATATACTGTAGTTTCTTGCAATAGCCCTCTGTGACTTTAACAAATATTTATCTCAAAACCTTCGTAAAAGATGTGTCTGACGATTTGATCAACTCCTTCAGACCCTCAATTAATCAGGAATGAGCATAAAGGCCCTTTATTCATGCCCTCATACCATGTACTGTAATGCAACAAGAACCCTCATGGCCTGTAAAGTTCTCTACTTTTGATAGATTTAAACAAACAATATTGGAATCACCATGGTCACAACCATAACTTGTTAACTCCATCTCCCTTATAGATTCAAATACAATATGAATTTTGGTTCAATATGTTACATTTATTTAGGTTTAAGAGTCATAAAGCAAATGAGGAAAAACTGAATTGCTACTGTGTATACAACTTGAAAGAAGAACAAAAAAAAATGCATTTTTGTCAAATTCGTAAAACATGAACTCCGTAAGATTTTTGTCTAAAAAGATCTGATACAATGGGATGTTTTTATTGGGGATTTTCAAATGAATAATTTTTCCATATTTTGCAAATGTTTTGTATTGAACTTTTATTTTCAGAGGCAAAAACATGTCTGTTTTGAGTATCGGTTGTCAACTCTGTCAGTGGCTTGTCATCTCCGTCATCCCCCCTCTTAAGATACATTTCTGTTATCAACAATCCCAAAAAATATTGGAATCACTGTTCTGCAACATATGCTTAAACAATTGAAGTATTTACTGTGTTAGACCTAAGGGATAATGTTTGCCTTATAAATGTTGTTCTACGTTCTAAATCTATAAAGAATATGCCAAAATGCTAATGAAATTAGCACTGGATAATTTAATAGTGTTATAAAACAAAACAAAAATCAATTTGGAGATTTGTATTACATATTTCAAACATCTAAATGTTAGAATTGAAAAAAGGCCTTTAAACACTTGTTGGACATTAATTGTTCAAAATGAAATGCCTTTTATGGTGTCTGACAGAGTTGACATTCATTCATTTAGTTGCATTTGATGAAGATTCAAATAATGAAGAGGTTTCTTTATATGGTGTGATAGCTGCTACTTTGGTCTATCAAAATATCAAAATGTCTAACATAGAAAGAAAAGCACACCTATTTAGACGAGGTGCTGGCTAGTGGAATAGAACAGGAGAGCTGCACACTCTAGTAGCTCAGATTTTTGAAATGCGTAACATAGCATGAGGTTAGCTATAAAACTGCACATTATTCCCTCTGACCCCTGGCAAAACAATATACACAATTCATTTGGCCTCAACGAAACTGCACTACGCCTCTGGTCCAGATTTCAGTTCATATTCAATTCAACCCATCTGAACAGTACAATTCCGTTGATGTGATATATTTGTCTCCCGTCTTGTGACTGTCGAATTTGTAGGCCTAAAGCTCCTCACAGTCTTCCCACATAACATCTTTCCCAAACATTAGGCTGTTGTTCTGGCTCACAGTTTTCTTTATTTTCAACTCTCCATTTCACAGCTTTTCTCTTATTGAATTAAACTCTTACATTGTCTTTTTTGCCTCAGTGGATCAACATGAACTTTTCCTGCCCAAGTTTCCAAAAGCATTTGGCCATTGGTGTGTATATGGCGCGTGGGCAGTTAGGGCCTAAAGCTTAGGCTTACTCACTAACGCCAGATAAAAAATAATGAAAGAAAAGCCTCAATGTAGCCTATAGATATGAATTGCTTTATTTTCTCTTTATTCAACCCTGCCGCCACACACCCGCCCTTCATCCACACAATATTTCATGACCCTAAATAAACCCGCCCCGCGGTTATTATGAGTCAACTTGTGCATCCATACACCCCCCCACACACACACACACACATGAAAACATGCATTTACACACAGTTGAATTACCACCTCACATGTCATTCAGTTCCGTAGCTTGACAGAAACTTAAATATGTTGTTCAGTGTGTGTGTGTGTGTGAGTGTGCGTGTGTAAGTGTGCGTGTGAGTGTGCGTGTGTGTGTGTGTGTGTGTTTCATTTGAATACCCCCAAGGACCAATAAGCGAATCTGCCAAAGAAAATATAATGATAATTCTATAAAAATCAATCTTGGGGCGTTTTGTGATTATGATTATTTATTTGAGCCCACAGTACCGTCGGCTCCAGAATAAACGCCACTATCGATCACTTATAAGATATGAAAACACCTACTGGCCTCACATCACTCCTACCTGTCTCTCACCTGCTTTCTCTCGCCATCTTTCTCCCTCCCTCTTCCCCTGTTCCTCTCTCTCTAATGCCGTGTTCATAACCAAGTGGGAAGGTGGTAATTACCTGTTACGAATACCAGTTGGATGCGTTCAGGTGCTTTGAACTCATTGAGAAACGTTGATTGGCTATTGGCCAACAAGCTGCATGAACCATAAACTAAAAGTAAACCATATTAATAGATTGAGTTTTATAAATAATGTTTGGTTGTTACATTTAACTGCCGAAAGTGTTGTTATCGAGGTCATTTCTTCACTAGGTGATGTCAGAGGTCAGCATGTCAGACTAGTTTTCCACTGGTAATTATGAGTTTGAGGGGTGTTCTAATTGATTTTTACCAGTTGTATGTGGTAAATATCACCTTCCCACTTGGTTATGAACGCAACATCAGTCTCCCTATGTGCCCAACCCAGCCCAACCCAGCCCAACCCAACCCAACCCAACCCAGCCAGCCCAACCCAGCCCAACCCAACCCAACCCAGCCAGCCCAGCCCAACCCAGCCAGCCCAACCCAGCCAGCCCAGCCCAGCCAGCCCAGCCCAGCCAGCCCAACCCAGCCAGCCCAACCCAACCCAGCCAGCCAGCCCAACCCAGCCAGCCCAACCCAACCCAACCCAACCCAACACAGCCCAACCCAGCCCAGCCCAACCCAGCCCAACCCAGCCCAGCCCAACCCAGCCCAACCCAGCCCTGCATAGCTACATGAATCACCAGTTATTTATCAATCGCCATAACGTAAGTGACAACAAGCCTGTCCTCCTTTCCTCCCTATCACGAAACAACCCTGATCTATCATTAGGAGAGGGAGGGAGAGAGTGTGAGAGAGGAGAGAAATAATGAGCAAGAGAGTAAAGTGTAAAATTAGAGAGCTGGCTTTAGATTAATCAGAAAGAGGAGAGCAATGAAGAGAGGAAAGAGAAAGGCAAAGCAAGAGTTGGAGTGTTGGCTGTTGAATATTGGAGAGGAGAACAGAGGTACAGTAGGGAACAGAGCGATAGTGATTAAAAAAAGAGTGATGACCAGCGATATGTAATTATGAATTATTTACATGCATGAGGGATTTACAGTATGTCAGCTGCTCAGATATCGACCCTGCACCTCACCCCCTCTCTCTTGGTCCAAATCCCTCTCCCTCATCCCTCTCTCTCATCTGTACACTTTCCTCTCACCCCTCCTCCTCCACCCTCTTACCTTCCTTATTCTCAACTCTCTCTCCTTCCTCTCAACTCACCTCATCTGATCTCTCTCCTTCTTCCCGCTTCACCTCCTATCTACCCTCCTCTAACCCTCACCTCCTATCTACCCTCTTCTAACCCTCACATCTTATCTACCCTCCTCTAACCTTAACCTCCTATCTACCCTCCTCTAACCCTGACCTCCACTCTACCCTCCTCCAACCCCCACCTCCTATCTACCCTTCTCTAACCCTCCGCTCATATCTACCCTCTTCTAACCCGCACCTCCTATTTACCCTCATCTAACCCTCACCTCCTATCTACCGTCCTCCAACCCTTACCTCCCATCTACCCTCCTCTAACCCTCACCTCCTATCTACCCTCCTCCAACCTTCACCTCCTATTTACCCTCCTCTAACCCTCACCTCCTATCTACCCTCCTCCAACCCTCCACTCACCTCCAATCTACCCTCTTCTAACCCTCACCTCCTATCTACCCTCCTCCAACACACACCTCTTATCTACCCTCCTCCAACCCTCACCTCCATTCTACCCTCCTCTACCCCTCACATCCTATCGACCCTCCTCTAAACCTCACCTATCTACCCTCCTCTAACCCTCACCTCCTATCTACCCTCCTCTAACCCTCACCTCCTATTTACCCTCCTCTAACCCTCACCTCATATCTACCCTCTCCAACCCTCACCTCCCATCTGCACTCCTCTAACCCTCACCTTCTATCTACCCTCCTCCAACCCTCACCTCCTATCTACCCTCCTCCAACCCTCACCTCCTATCTACCCTCATCTAACCCTCACCTCCCATCTACCCTCCTCTAACCCTCACCTCCAATCTACCATCCTCCAACCCTCACCTCCTATCTACCCTCCTCCAACCCTCACCTCCAATCTACCCTCCTCTAACCCTCACCTCCTATATAACCTCATCCAACCCTCACCTCCTATCTACCCTCTATTCCTCACCCCTATCTACCCTTCTCTAACCCTCACCTCCTATCTACCCTCCTCGAACCCTCACCTATCTACCCTCTTCTAACCCTCACCTCCTATCTACCCTCCTCTAACCCTCACCTATCTACCCTCCTCCAACCCTCACCTCCTATGTACCCACCTCCAACCCTCACCTCCTATGTACCCTCCTCCAACCCTCACCTCCCATCTACCCTCCTCTAACCCTCACCTCCTATCTACCCTCCTCTAACCCTCACCTCCTATCTACCCTCCTCCAATCTACCCTCCTCTAACCCTCACCTCCTATCTACCCTCCCCCAACCTCACCTCCTGTCTACCCTCCCCTAACCCTCACCTCCTATCTACCCTCCTCCAACCCTCACCTATCTACCCTCCTCCAACCCTCATCTATCTACCCTCCTCCAACCCTCACCTATCTACCCTCCTCCAACCCTCACCTCCTATGTACCCTCCTCCAACCCTCATCTCCTATCTACCCTCCTCTAACCCTCACCTTCTATCTACCCTCCTCCAACCCTCACCTTCTATCTACCCTCCTCTAACCCTCACCTCCTATCCACCCTCCTCTAACCCTCACCTCCTATCTACCCTCCTCTAACCCTCACCTCCTATCTACCCTCCTCTAACCCTCACCTCCTATCTACCCTCCTCTAACCCTCACCTATCTACCCTCCTCTAACCCTCACCTCCTATCTACCCTCCTCTAACCCTCACCTCCTATCTACCATCCTCTAACCCTCACCTCCTATCTACCCTCCTCTAACCTCACCCCCTATCTACCCTCCTCTAACCCTCACCTCCCATCTACCCTCCTCTAACCCTCACCTCCTATCTACCCTCCTCTAACCCTCACCTCCTATCTACCCTCCTCCAATCTACCCTCTTCTAACCCTCACCTCCTATCTACCCTCCTCTAACCCTCACCTCCTATCTACCCTCCCCAACCCTCACCTATCTACCCTCTTCTAACCCTCACCTCCTATCTACCCTCCTCCAACCCCTCACCTATCTACCCTCCTACAACCCTCACCTCCTATGTACCCTCCTCCAACCCTCATCTCCTATCTACCCTCCTCTAACCCTCACCTTCTATCTACCCTCCTCCAACCCTCACCTTCTATCTACCCTCCTCTAACCCTCACCTCCTATCTACCCTCCTCTAACCCTCACCTCCTATCTACCCTCCTCTAACCCTCACCTCCCATCTACCCTCCTCCAACCCTCACCTCCTATTTACCCTCCTCTAACCCTCACCTCCTATCTACCCTCCTCCAACCCTCCACTCACCTCCAATCTATCTTCTAACCCTCCTCCATTCTACCCTCCTCTACCCTCACCTATCGACCCTCCTCTAAACCTCACCTATCTCCTCCTCTAACCCTCACCTCCTATCTACCCTCCTCTAACCCTCACCTCCTATTTACCCTCCTCTAACTCTCACCTCATATCTACCCTCCTCCAACCCTCACCTCCCATCTGCATCTCTAACCTCACCTTCTATCTACCCTCCTCCAACCCTCACCTCCTATCTACCCTCCTCCAACCCTCACCTCCTATCTACCCTCATCTAACCCTCACCTCCCATCTACCCTCCTCTAACCCTCACCTCCAATCTACCATCCTCCAACCCTCACCTCCTATCTACCCTCCTCCAACCCTCACCTCCTATCTACCCTCCTCTAACCCTCACCTCCAATCTACCCTCTCTAACCCTCACCTCCTATATAACCTCATCCAACCCTCACCTCCTATCTACCCTCTATTCCTCACCCCTATCTACCCTTCTCTAACCTCACCTCCTATCTACCCTCCTCGAACCCTCACCTATCTACCCTCTTCTAACCCTCACCTCCTATCTACCCTCCTCTAACCCTCACCTATCTACCCTCCTCCAACCCTCACCTCCTATGTACCCACCTCCAACCCTCACCTCCTATGTACCCTCCTCCAACCCTCACCTCCCATCTACCCTCCTCTAACCCTCACCTCCTATCTACCCTCCTCTAACCCTCACCTCCTATCTACCCTCCTCCAACCCTCCTCTAACCCTCACCTCCTATCTACCCTCCCCCAACCCTCACCTCCTGTCTACCTCCCCTAACCCTCACCTCCTATCTACCCTCCTCCAACCCTCACCTATCTACCTCCTCCAACCCTATCTATCTACCCTCCTCCAACCCTCACCTATCTACCCTCCTCCAACCCTCACCTCCTATGTACCCTCCTCCAACCCTCATCTCCTATCTACCCTCCTCTAACCCTCACCTTCTATCTACCCTCCTCCAACCCTCACCTTCTATCTACCCTCCTCTAACCCTCACCTCCTATCTACCCTCCTCTAACCCTCACCTCCTATCTACCCTCCTCTAACCCTCACCTCCCATCTACCCTCCTCCAACCTTCACCTCCTATTTACCCTCCTCTAACCCTCACCTCCTATCTACCCTCCTCCAACCCTCCACTCACCTCCAATCTACCCTCTTCTAACCCTCACCTCCATTCTACCCTCCTCTACCCTCACATCCTATCGACCCTCCTCTAAACCTCACCTATCTACCCTCCTCTAACCCTCACCTCCTATCTACCCTCCTCTAACCCTCACCTCCTATTTACCCTCCTCTAACTCTCACCTCATATCTACCCTCCTCCAACCCTCACCTCCCATCTGCACTCCTCTAACCCTCACCTTCTATCTACCCTCCTCCAACCCTCACCTCCTATCTACCCTCCTCCAACCCTCACCTCCTATCTACCCTCATCTAACCCTCACCTCCCATCTACCCTCCACTAACCCTCACCTCCAATCTACCATCCTCCAACCCTCACCTCCTATCTACCCTCCTCCAACCCTCACCTCCTATCTACCCTCCTCTAACCCTCACCTCCTATCTACCCTCCTCTATCCCTCACCTCCAAATTACCCTCCTCTAACCCTCACCTCCTATATAACCTCATCCAACCCTCACCTCCTATCTACCCTCTATTCCTCACCCCTATCTACCATTCTCTAACCCTCAACTCCTATCTACCCTCCTCGAACCCTCACCTATCTACCCTCTTCTAACCCTCACCTCCTATCTACCCTCCTCTAACCCTCACCTATCTACCCTCCTCCAACCCTCACCTCCTATGTACCCACCTCCAACCCTCACCTCCTATGTACCCTCCTCCAACCCTCACCTCCCATCTACCCTCCTCTAACCCTCACCTCCCATCTACCCTCCTCTAACCCTCACCTCCTATCTACCCTCCTCCAACCCTCACCTCCTATCTACCCTCCTCTAACCCTCACCTATCTACCCTCCTCCAACCCTCACCTCCTATGTACCCACCTCCAACCCTCACCTCCTATCTACCGTCCTCCAACCCTCACCTCCCATCTACCCTCCTCTAACCCTCACCTCCTATCTACCCTCCCCCTAACCCTCACCTCCTATCTACCCTCCTCCAACCCTCACCTATCTACCCTCCTCCAACCCTCACCTATCTGCACTCCTCTAACCCTCACCTCCTATCTACCCTCCCCCAACCCTCACCTATCTACCCTCTTCTAACCCTCACCTCCTATCTACCCTCCTCCAACCCTCACCTATCTACCCTCCTCCAACCCTCACCTCCTATGTACCCTCCTCCAACCCTCATCTCCTATCTACCCTCCTCTAACCCTCACCTTCTATCTACCCTCCTCCAACCCTCACCTTCTATCTACCCTCCTCTAACCCTCACCTCCTATCTACCCTCCTCTAACCCTCACCTCCTATCTACCCTCCTCTAACCCTCACCTCCCATCTACCTTCCTCTAACCCTCACCTCCTATCTACCCTCTTCTAACCCTCACATCTTATCTACCCTCCTCTAACCTTAACCTCCTATCTACCCTCCTCTAACCCTGACCTCCACTCTACCCTCCTCCAACCCCCACCTCCTATCTACCCTCCTCTAACCCTCACCTCATATCTACCCTCTTCTAACCCTCACCTCCTATCTACCCTCCTCTAACCCTCACCTCCTATTTACCCTCCTCTAACCCTCACCTCATATCTACCCTCCTCCAACCCTCACCTCCCATCTGCACTCCTCTAACTCTCACCTTCTATCTACCCTCCTCCAACCCTCACCTCCTATCTACCCTCCTCCAACCCTCACCTCCTATCTACCCTCATCTAACCCTCACCTCCAATCTACCATCCTCCAACCCTCACCTCCTATCTACCCTCCTCCAACCTCACCTCCTATCTACCCTCCTCTAACCCTCACCTCCTATCTACCCTCCTCTATCCCTCACCTCCAAATTACCCTCCTCTAACCCTCACCTCCTATATAACCTCATCCAACCCTCACCTCCTATCTACCCTCTATTCCTCACCTCCTATCTACCCTCCTCCAATCTACCCTCCTCTAACCCTCACCTCCTATCTACCCTCCCTAACCCTCACCTCCTATCTACCCTCCTCCAACCCTCACCTATCTACCCTCCTCCAACCCTCACCTATCTGCACTCCTCTAACCCTCACCTCCTATCTACCCTCCCCCAACCCTCACCTATCTACCCTCTTCTAACCCTCACCTCCTATCTACCCTCCTCCAACCCTCACCTATCTACCCTCCTCCAACCCTCACCTCCTATGTACCCTCCTCCAACCCTCATCTCCTATCTACCCTCCTCTAACCCTCACCTTCTATCTACCCTCCTCCAACCCTCACCTTCTATCTACCCTCCTCTAACCCTCACCTCCTATCTACCCTCCTCTAACCCTCACCTCCCATCTACCCTCCTCTAACCCTCACCTCCTATCTACCCTCTTCTAACCCTCACATCTTATCTACCCTCCTCTAACCTTAACCTCCTATCTACCCTCCTCTAACCCTGACCTCCACTCTACCCTCCTCCAACCCCCACCTCCTATCTACCCTCCTCTAACCCTCACCTCATATCTACCCTCTTCTAACCCTCACCTCCTATTTACCCTCCTCTAACCCTCACCTCCCATCTACCCTCCTCCAACCCTCACCTCCCATCTACCCTCCTCTAACCCTCACCTCCTATCTACCCTCCTCCAACCTTCACCTCCTATTTACCCTCCTCTAACCCTCACCTCCTATCTACCCTCCTCCAACCCTCCACTCACCTCCAATCTACCCTCTTCTAACCCTCACCTCCATTCTACCCTCCTCTAACCCTCACATCCTATCGACCCTCCTCTAAACCTCACATATCTACCCTCCTCTAACCCTCACCTCCTATCTACCCTCCTCTAACCCTCACCTCCTATTTACCCTCCTCTAACCCTCACCTCATATCTACCCTCCTCCAACCCTCACCTCCCATCTGCACTCCTCTAACCCTCACCTTCTATCTACCCTCCTCCAACCCTCACCTCCTATCTACCCTCCTCCAACCCTCACCTCCTATCTACCCTCATCTAACCCTCACCTCCCATCTACCCTCCTCTAACCCTCACCTCCAATCTACCATCCTCCAACCCTCACCTCCTATCTACCCTCCTCCAACCCTCACCTCCTATCTACCCTCCTCTAACCCTCACCTCCTATCTACCCTCCTCTATCCCTCACCTCCAATCTACCCTCCTCTAACCCTCACCTCCTATATAACCTCATCCAACCCTCACCTCCTATCTACCCTCTATTCCTCACCCCTATCTACCCTTCTCTAACCCTCACCTCCTATCTACCCTCCTCGAACCCTCACCTATCTACCCTCTTCTAACCCTCACCTCCTATCTACCCTCCTCTAACCCTCACCTATCTACCCTCCTCCAACCCTCACCTCCTATGTACCCACCTCTAACCCTCACCTCCTATGTACCCTCCTCCAACCCTCACCTCCCATCTACCCTCCTCTAACCCTCACCTCCCATCTACCCTCCTCTAACCCTCACCTCCTATCTACCCTCCTCTAACCCTCACCTCCTATCTACCCTCCTCCAATCTACCCTCCTCTAACCCTCACCTCCTATCTACCCTCCCCCAACCCTCACCTCCTATCTACCCTCCCCTAACCCTCACCTCCTATCTACCCTCATCCAACCCTCACCTATCTACCCTCCTCCAACCCTCACCTATCTACCCTCCTCTAACCCTCACCTATCTACCCTCCTCCAACCCTCACCTCCTATGTACCCACCTCTAACCCTCACCTCCTATGTACCCTCCTCCAACCCTCACCTCCCATCTACCCTCCTCTAACCCTCACCTCCCATCTACCCTCCTCTAACCCTCACCTCCTATCTACCCTCCTCGAACCCTCACCTATCTACCCTCTTCTAACCCTCACCTCCTATCTACCCTCCTCCAACCCTCACCTATCTACCCTCCTCCAACCCTCACCTCCTATGTACCCACCTCTAACCATCACCTCCTATGTACCCTCCTCCAACCCTCACCTCCCATCTACCCTCCTCTAACCCTCACCTCCCATCTACCCTCCTCTAACCCTCACCTCCTATCTACCCTCCTCTAACCCTCACCTCCTATCTACCCTCCTCCAATCTACCCTCCTCTAACCCTCACCTCCTATCTACCCTCCCCCAACCCTCACCTCCTATCTACCCTCCCCTAACCCTCACCTCCTATCTACCCTCATCCAACCCTCACCTATCTACCCTCCTCCAACCCTCACCTATCTACCCTCCTCTAACCCTCACCTATCTACCCTCCTCTAACCCTCACCTCCTATCTACCCTCCTCTAACCCTCACCTCCTATCTACCCTCCTCTAACCCTCACCTATCTACCCTCCTCTATCCCTCACCTCCTATCTACCCTCCTCTAACCCTCACCTCCCATCTACCCTCCTCTAACCCTCACCTCCCATCTACCCTCCTCTAACCCTCACCTCCTATCTACCCTCCTCTAACCCTCACCTCCCATCTACCCTCCTCTAACCCTCACCTCCCATCTACCCTCCTCTAACCCTCACCTCCCATCTACCCTCCTCTAACCCTCACCTCCCATCTACCCTCCTCTAACCCTCACCTCCCATCTACCCTCCTCTAACCCTCACCTCCTATCTACCCTCCTCTAACCCTCACCTCCTATCTACCCTCCTCCAATCTACCCTCCTCTAACCCTCACCTCGTATCTACCCTCCCCCAACCCTCACCTCCTATCTACCCTCATCCAACCCTCACCTATCTACCCTCCTCCAACCCTCACCTATCTACCCTCCTCTAACCCTCACCTCCTATGTACCCTCCTCCAACCCTCACCTCCCATCTACCCTCCTCTAACCCTCACCTCCCATCTACCCTCCTCTAACCCTCACCTCCTATCTACCCTCCTCGAACCCTCACCTATCTACCCTCTTCTAACCCTCACCTCCTATCTACCCTCCTCTAACCCTCACCTATCTACCCTCCTCCAACCCTCACCTCCTATGTACCCACCTCTAACCCTCACCTCCTATGTACCCTCCTCCAACCCTCACCTTCTATCTACCCTCCTCTAACCCTCACCTCCTATCTACCCTCCTCTAACCCTCACCTCCTATCTACCCTCCTCTAACCCTCACCTATCTACCCTCCTCTATCCCTCACCTCCTATCTACCCTCCTCTAACCCTCACCTCCCATCTACCCTCCTCTAACCCTCACCTCCCATCTACCCTCCTCTAACCCTCACCTCCTATCTACCCTCCTCTAACCCTCACCTCCTATCTACCCTCCTCTAACCCTCACCTCCCATCTACCCTCCTCTAACCCTCACCTCCCATCTACCCTCCTCTAACCCTCACCTCCCATCTACCCTCCTCTAACCCTCACCTCCTATCTACCCTCTTCCAACCCTCCCCTCCTTTCTTGCTAGCTCTCCCTTCTCTCTGCACTTACCTAATCTCTGATGAGAACTAGACAAAGAGAAGAGAGAGTGAACTATGAAGAGAGAGATGGAAAGAGATACAAGGAAGGGGGAGAAAGAAGTGTAGTGCCTAACCTTTTCATTTGCTCGTTTGTGAGTGATTAACTATATTTCGTTCACAGTCATGTTGCTGGGGGAATTTAGAATTCTATTGGGAATGCTCTGACTGGGAGATGTAGAGAAAGTAAGAGAGCTAGAAAGAGAGAGAGAGAGAGAGAGAGAGAGAGAGAGAGAGAGAGAGAGAGAGAGAGAGAGAGATGCAGATAGAGAGTTGGACTGATAGAGAGAGACATGATAAACAGGTTCTCCCTCAGGAGAGATTTCAGGTCTATCTGAAGTTAATGGATAGGACAAAGAAGGGGAGAGAGAGAAAGAGGTAGAGAGAGAAAGAGAGAGAGAGGGAGGACAAATCGATGGCGGTAGAGCGAGAGAGAGATACAGTAAAAAGGACAGATAGGCAGTAAGGCTTGGCAGATTGAGAGAGGGAAAGAGAAGACACTTATGTACAGAAGGGTACTGGTCTAAATGGTGTGCTGGCACACCTGGGAACTTGAAAGCCACTGACGCCGCTAAAACAAACGACAGACCATAAATAAGATGTTGGGTTATTAACAGAGTGAGCAGAGTAGCAGCTGGCGAGGCATAGCCAGGCCAGACGGGCCGGACAAAAGACACTGCTGCTCTGTCCCGTACCAGCACATGCTCCCAACACACACACACACACACACACACACACACACACACACACACACACACACACACACACACACACACACACACACACACACACACACACACACACACACACACACACACACACACACACACACAGCAGCTGGAGGGATGGCAAGAGGAAGAGGAGACGGGCATGGAGAGAGGGAGAGAAGGAGCACACAGTGCATTCGGAAAGTATTCAGACCCCTTGCCTTTTTCCACATTTTGTTACGTTACAGCCTTGTTCTAAAATGGATGACATTTATTTTCCCCTCATCAATCTACACACAATACCCCACAATGACAACGGGAAAACAGGTTTTTACACATTTTTGCACATTCACTAAAAATAAAAACAGAAATAGCTTACTTACATAAGTATTCAGACCCTTTGCTAGGAGACTCGGAATTGAGCTCAGGTCAATTCAATTGATTGGACATGATTTGGAAAGGCACACACCTGTCTATATAAGGTCACACAGTTAACGGTGCATGTCAGAGCAAAAGCCATGTGCTCGAAGGAATTGTCAGTAGAGCCCCGAGAAAGAATTGTGTCGAGGCACAGATCTGGTGAAGGGTACCAAAATATTTTGGCAGCATTGAAGGTCCCCAAGAACACAGTGGCCTCCAACATTCTGAAATGATAAAAGTTTGGAACCACCAAGACTCTTCCTAGAGCTGGCCTCCCGGCCAAACTGAGCAATCGGGGGAGAAGGTCCTTGGTTAGGGAAGTGACCTTCCAACAGGACAACGACCCTAAGCACACAGCCAAGACATCGCAGGAGTGGCTTCGGAACAAGTCTCTGAATGTCCTTGAGTGGCCCAGCCAGGGCCCAGCCAGAGCCCGGACTTGAACCCGATCGAACATCTCTGGTGAGACCAGAAAATAGCTGAAAATAACCTGACAGAGCTGGGGAAGATCTGCAAAGAAGAATGGGAGAAACTCCCCAAATACAGGTGTGCCACGCTTGAAGTGTCATACCCTTGAAAACTCGAGGCTGTAATCGCTGTCAAAGATGCTTTAACAAAGTACTGAGTAAAGTGTCTGAATACTTATGTAAAAAGTTAACATTTTGTATAAATCTAAAGACCTGTTTTGCTTTGTCATTATGTGGTATTGTGTGTAGATTAATGAGGATAATTATTTTTTAAATCGATTTTAGAATAAGGCTGTAATGTAACAAAATGTGGAAAAAGACAAAGGGTTCTGAATAATTTCCGAATGCACAGTATGTGAGAGAGGATCCACTGAGGGAGAGGGAGAGAGGGAGAGAAGAAACTAGAACAATATTTGGCCCTAAACAGAGGGGCAGAAAACCTGACCACTGTGACTGACCCAGAATTAAGGAAAGCTTTGACTATGTACAGACTCGGTGAGCATAGCCTTGGTTGTTGTAGGCAGACGTGGCTCTCAAGAGAAGACAGGCTATGTGCGCGCACATAGAGAGAGAGAGAGAGAGACAGAGAGAGAGAGAGAGAGAGAGAATGTGTGAGAGATGGAGGAAGAGAATGAGGGTTAAGGGGGGGATGAGGCAGAGGAGAGGATGGCAGGATGGGAGTTGTAATTGGATTGAAGAAGGGAGGATGAGGTGATGGTAGAAGAAGCCAGTGGAGGAATAGAAGAGAGGAAGAGAGGGGTGAGAGATAGAGAGGTAATGAGGGGGGGCAAGAGATAGAGGAACAAGAGCAACACTCATTAAGAATAAAGGCTCCATTAGTCAGCAAACTGGGGCGGGGGGGTAAGTATAATGAAGGGACATAAAGTTATGCCACAGCGATAGGCAGTGGACACACACACATGTACGCGCACACACACACACACAGACAAACACACACACACACACACACACTTCTGGATCTTACCGCAGCAATTCATAGTCACTAATTACATACTGATACAGCAAACAGTGAAGACCGAATGTCTGAACGCTGATGAAAAGCCAATGTGGTGAGGATTTTTGTTGTGTGTGTGTGTGTGTGTGTGTGTGTGTGTGTGTGTGTGTGAGCCCAGAGAAGCAATGGGTGTGTTCACTTCACAGCCACTGCAGCCAGCCAGAAGAGCACAACGGTGATGCGCAAAAGGAACAATCTGTAACGATAACAATACGTTTACACCTGTAGACAGACCCCGCGTGCTTCCTGAGAGAAATCCATAAGGAAGACCATATTATTGTAGTTGTACAATTTACTGCGTACAAAATGCACCGCCACAGCCAATCAAATGATCTTTATTTCACACCACCAACAAACTCCTGCAAATACCCTGCAGCTCAGCACTCCATACATTAGTGCATCTTGGTAGAATTCAGCCAGTTGGTTTGTGCAGGTGGATGGAAATAAACATCTCAGGTGTGTGTGTGTCTGTGTTGTAATGCAGTGTGTGTGTCTGTGTTGTAATGCAGTGTGTAATGCAGTGTGCATTTTCCTTATTAGGCCATTTAACCCATGTGACCCTGTAATCCTGCAGGACGCAGTCTGTGGGGAGTGGAGACTGAATCTCATCACTCCCAATAGAAGCCATTTAGACGGAGTAGAATGAGTCGTTCTGTACCACCCAGAGACAGGGGCCGTTTCTCCATCCATTTTTGAATGAAATCCATCTTTATCTGCCCGGCTATTCACAGCCACCCCAATCTCTGACTGCAGTCTCAGCTATTCAGAGAGTACATATCTCTCCATTTCAAACCGATGGAGAGAAACAGAGAGAGAGAGAGAGAGAGAGAGAGAGAGAGAGAGAGAGAGAGAGAGAGAGAGAGCTAGAGAGAGAGAGCTAGAGAGATAGAGCTAGAGAGCTAGAGAGAGAGCTAGAGAGAGAGAGCTAGAGAGAGAGAGATAGAGAGAGAGAGATAGAGAGAGCTAGAGAGAGAGAGAGAGAGAGCGAGAGCAAGAGCTACAGAGAGAGAGAGCTAGAGAGAGAGAGCTAGAGAGAGAGAGAGAGAGAGAGCGAGAGCAAGAGCTAGAGAGAGAGAGAGCTAGAGAGATAGAGAGTGCTAGAGAGAAAGAGAGAGAGAGAGAGAGAGAGAGAGAGAGAGGACTACACTGCAAAGTAAGTGATGAAGGAAGCAGGTGTGTGTTGGATTCCTACAGACAGTCAGTATCAAAATGCAGTTTATTTACTGCCTATAATAAGGAGGACTGATGCTTGCTTTAAAAGCTGATATGGAGCCAGATATGAGTTGTGCTTTCTTCTCCCCGCCAATGGCTGAATCCTGTGCAGTTCAGAGTAAGGTTTTTAACCAGCATTGATCTGATTAGGCTGCAGTCTTCCTTTGTTATCATCAGGGTCATAAATGTTTAAGGAGCATTAGGAAGCAGAAACGAGGCGGACGGAGGAGGGCTTAATGCTTAAATGACCATTACTGGATACCTCTCTCTCCATTTACAGATTAAAAGCTTTACTGGGTCTCCTGCTCTTCCATCTCTCTCCGTCTGAACACTCATCTGTCTGAGCAGACTCAGGAGGAAAAGTTTGTTGGGTTCCACAGGGAGGATGGAGGATAAGGTAGAGAGAGAGAGAGAGGAAGCGAGTGAGAGAGAGACCCTAGAAAAATAGGGAACAAGATTATTTTCAGGGTGGAAGATATTTTCCAGTTGAAGCCTTTTTTTTGTCTGGGTCATTGGGTGAGATGAACTGTGTAATGCCAATGTGCACCACACACACACGCACGCACACACGCACGCACTCATGCACACACGCACGAGCCATGTAATGCCAATGTGCACCACTCTAATCACAGGTCCTGTTTCTCACAGGTTAGAACCCCCCCCCCCCCCCCCCTACACACACACACACAACCAGCCCAGGGGAAGAGTGATCACGAAGGAGCAGAGAGCAGGAGACCCATTTGCTCTGATTGGACACAATGGGAGAGAAACCTGTCTGATGATTTAATCTGGTCTGTGATTGGTGCTCCTCTGATTCACAGACATTGTGCGTTTGCGTGCGTGTCGTGTGTTGGTGTGTGTGTGTGCGTCAGTGTGCGTGTGTGTGTGACCACAGTGTTTGGTAGTCGCTTTTTAATGATCTAATAGAGCACTGGAGCATGTAGAATTAAGGAGAATTCAGACGAAGCAGAAATACATCCCAATGATTTCATTAACCACACACTGACAACGGCCATTGAACCTGATGTAGTGTTTCAATTATCATCATCGTTGTCACTGCTTTGACACAATATCACCATGTCGCACCTGGGACAGAGAACTGGTGCATGTGAAGGTCATCTATAGGCCGTCTCCATGTGTTCATGAAATGTAGTCGACTATTGATAAAAGTACATTGGCTAAGTGCATCCTCTCTGCAATTCAAATATATATCCCAGTTCAAGTGCTTTTTCTTTACTTGCTCATGTACATGGTCTAGTCAGCGCATTCCCAACAGTTCCAAGGCATTTCATTTAAGGTCAACTGTACACAAAAACAAGAAGCGAAAGTAAGGAAATGTAAGATCATATATTTATTATGTTCACCGTTGTACACAGGGGTGGTGGCTGTCTCTCTGAACAGCAGATGGAGGAAAGCACAGAACACTACCAGATCAAGAGAACACTGGGCGGGGTGTGTACTGGAGGGGTCGGAACAGAACCGGTTCTGGGGGGGTAGTGGGCCGAAGCTGGCCCTCTCCTGGGGTACACAGGCATGCTTAAAGGGAAGCGGGATGAACAGAATGTTCATGGCATCAGTGTTTTGACATCATGTTTTGTTTTGCATTCTTGAACACCAGCAGAGCAGTTCTGTGATCCCGAACGGTCCTTCCTGTGACTGCCCATTGTCCGGAGCAACACACGGAAGATAGTGGGGGGGTCTCAAGCCTGACGAGAGAGAGGAGATCGGTCCACTCGGCGTTGCAGCGTTCGGGAGAGTGAGCAAGAAGGAAGAAAGGGTTTCATCATCATATCGTTGCTGTGCAGAGTAGTCAGGCAGTACAGTTCTGCTTGCTCAAGAATGTGCGTCTCATTTGCAGTCCCAGCGTGCGTCCTCTCCCCTTCTGAATACCCATCAGCCTATTCAGCCGACTACCTGCAGGAGGCACGGGGGGGCTCAAAATGACTGCTTCAACTCCGAAGGTGCTGGGATAGAAAAGGCTGAACATCTGAGCATTATTCAACACCATTTAGCAGGATTTGGTGCGACAGTGAACAGAGACAGAGATACAGCATCGCCATGGTTACGCAGAGTGACAAACAGACAGAGCTAAGTACAGGTGCAGCAGGAAAACCTTGTAACCCTTGAGCATCCTCTGAGTCTTCCATATGCTCCACAGCAATGTCCAACACAAACACACACACAAGTCATCCTGATGGCCGATATGCAGTCAATACAACATGACACTGTTTGCGGTAATTACTGCGCGTATGCATAAACAACAACGTACACATCTGGCATAGACATATTAATGAGTACGTAGTACAGCAGTTCTATAAATTAAAGATTGGTGATTATGAATGTGATAGCAGGGCAGGCAGGTAGACAGCACTGCACAGCTGGTTGTTCACACACAAAAACACAGCACACAGAAACATCCATTGAGCGTATGAAGTAATACAACCAACGAATGCGTGTCCCAGGTGTGGCGGCTATAGGAGCCGTTCAGGAAGGTTTGGGCTCAAATGGTGCCTTTTCCTGCTCTAGTTTTCTTGTGTATTTGTTTAAATGAATCTAATGGAAAGCGTCCTCCACTGTGTGTCCGGCTGCAGCAGCAGAGCTGAGGCTGTGCTACAGTAGAGTGCTGATGCTTTAGGACCTACAGAGTGTGAAATAGATCAGTAAGGCCAAGCCAAGCTACAGCACTTATTCTGCTATAAGCCTGCAGGTCATATCAGTTCTCTCTCTCTGTCTCTCTCTGTCTCTCTCTCTCTCTCTCTCTCTCGCTCTCTCTCTCTCTGTCTCTCTCGCTCTCTCTCTGTCTCTCTCTCTCTCTCTCTCTCTCTTCCTCTTCCTCTCTTTTTCTTCCACTTTGCTTTCCTCCCGTCTTCTCTCCCTGGACATGTTTCTCACAGAGTTGTGATCAGCGTGTGTCATTCCAGTTCCTTGTGGGCCTTTCTGTTGGTGCTGTTTTGTATCTCTCCCTGGCTGAGTCTCTCCAAGGTGGGCGGTATAACTAAGCCAACAGTGGTGCCAACATCCAGGATTAAAATGCTCAAGTCCAGGGGAATCAGACACCATTGAACTAATGTTTGACAGTGTGTGTGTGTGTGTGTGTTTATGATAGAGCTGTAATATGAGCGAACAGGAACAGTGAAATAATCCCTCCCCGTTCCACTACCTTCTCGATGCCAGTTGATTTAACGCATGGCTTCTCGGCTTGTTTATTTCAGAGATATTGATGTAAATGATTGGTATCCTCTCCTCCTCCCCTTTCTCTCTCTCTCTCTCTCTCAGTCTGTCTGTTGGCAGTGGAGAGGTGTCAGCAGACGACAAACGGCCGCGACAACAATTAAAAAATAACAACAGGCCTCGTAAAGGCCCCACAACTGGCCTGACAGGCGCATCAATCTCCCGCCTACTTTCCTCACTGCTATCAATTAACCCCAGCACGAGATCTGCGAGCGACTAGCTGACCTTGGCATTAATGATGCTCGTGTTCTATAGAATGGAAGGATAGATTTTGAGGTGAGCGTGTTCCTCTTTTCTTTCGGAAAGAATGACTGATTGACAGACACTTTGTGTAACTGTCTGTTGTTCACGTGCCGTTGGACAGTTGGTGTGTGTAAGCTTATAATTCAATTTTAGTGCCCGGGAGAGAGTGATGCAAGACACATACTGCAGACATACCACCAATCCAGCCCCTCCCATCCCTTCTCCCCCCTCCCATCCCTTCTCCCCCCTCCCATCCCTTCTCCCACCTCCCATCCCTTCTCCCCCTCCCATTCCTTCTCCCACCTCCCATCCCTTCTCCCCCTCCCATCCCTTCTCCCCCTCCCATTCCTTCTCCCACCTCCCATCCCTTCTCCCCCTCCCATCCCTTCTCCCACCTCCCATCCCTTCTCCCACCTCCCATCCCTTCTCCCCCTCCCATCCCTTCTCCCCCTCCCATTCCTTCTCCCACCTCCCATCCCTTCTCCCACCTCCCATCCCTTCTCCCCCTCCCATCCCTTCTCCCACCTCCCATCCCTTCTCCCACCTCCCATCCCTTCTCCCCCTCCCATCCCTTCTCCCACCTCCCATCCCTTCTCCCCCTCCCATCCCTTCTCCCACCTCCCATCCCTTCTCCCCCCTCCCATCCCTTCTCCCACCTCCCATCCCTTCTCCCACCTCCCATCCCTTCTCCCCCTCCCATCCCTTCTCCCCCTCCCATTCCTTCTCCCCCTCCCATCCCTTCTCCCCCTCCCATCCCTTCTCCCCCTCCCATTCCTTCTCCCACCTCCCATCCCTTCTCCCCCTCCCATCCCTTCTCCCCCTCCCATCCCTTCTCCCACCTCCCATCCCTTCTCCCCCTCCCATCCCTTCTCCCACCTCCCATCCCTTCTCCCCCTCCCATCCCTTCTCCCACCTCCCATCCCTTCTCCCCCTCCCATCCCTTCTCCCACCTCCCATCCCTTCTCCCACCTCCCATCCCTTCCCCCCTCCCATCCCTTCTCCCCCTCCCATTCCTTCTCCCCCTCCCATCCCTTCTCCCCCTCCCATTCCTTCTCCCACCTCCCATCCCTTCTCCCCCTCCCATCCCTTCTCCCCCTCCCATCCCTTCTCCCACCTCCCATCCCTTCTCCCCTCCCATCCCTTCTCCCCCTCCCATCCCTTCTCCCCCTCCCATCCCTTCTCCCACCTCCTGCCCTTCCCTTCTCCCCCTCCCATCCCTTCTCCCCCTACCATCCCTTCTCCCCCTCCTGCCCTTCCCTTCTCCCACCTCCTGCCCTTCCCTTCTCCCCCTCCCATCCCTTCTCCCACCTCCTGCCCTTCCCTTCTCCCCCCTCCCATCCCTTCTCCCACCTCCTGCCCTTCCCTTCTCCCCCCTTCTCTGTCCACCACCATCTCCAACCCCTCCGGATGGAAGTTAATTTTACGTCCCCCAGAAATAGGAAAGAACAAGAGACAAAAAACATTAGTGTCAGCAAAAGATTTATAAGACAGAGGAAATGGAGGGCCAGCCATTCTCTATGGTATGTTTCCGCTCAAGGGTCTCTCTCTCTCTCTGGTTTACTCTTTCTTTCTCTCCCTCTACTGCTCGCTTACCCACATTTTTCCCCAAGAGCCACTATAAGATAAAGAGTTCATGCTGTACCATATTATCTCCCCTCAAACTAAAACAAGTAAAAAGTGGAAATAGACCACACACGATAAACTCTCTCTCTACCCCCTCGTCTTCTTTGCCAGTGTCCACCCCAGACGGGCGCCTGCACCTGTTGAAAAGTTAGTACATTTGGTTTGTACTTGCTTTATTAGTCACATTTATGGAACGCCTTTTTTCCTATCATTATGACTGTTTTATTTGTGTTAATGCCGCTGGTCCTTCTCCCAGGCCTGTGCTGAGTCACGGGACACAGACAGACTAATAAATCATAAGCATCTGCTGGATCTAATGTTCTGCAGCCAGGTGTGTGTGTGTGTGTGTGTGTGTGTGTGTGTGTGTGTGTGTGTGTGTGTGTGTGACTGCTGACGGGGGTGAGTATGAGGCGGGAGACGAGATGATTCTGAAAAACCCTCTACTCTATGCATAATGCTCACACACTGGCACAGACAGAACACACTCTGTCAAGCTACATGTTTAGAGATGCTACATATGCACATTACTTCCTTCATACCACTGACTAGTTTTTCATGACTTACTGAAAGCACTTCTCCATCACTGGAGATAGAGGTATGAATGGACAGAGTTAAGCTTGAATATACTGAAGCGCCATCGGACCCATAGTAACCTGTCACAAGTTTTCACCAAAAGAGGAAATTACATATAATATATCAAGTCACTCAGTTTAACCCCCCTCTGTCACTTTGGAGTTGGTTCATCCCGGTCTGTCATACAAGACAAGTCTCTGACAGTGGGAGGTGAAGCAAGACAAAGAAAACTGTACAAATCTCTCTCTCTCTCTCTCTCTCTCTCTCTCTCTGTCTCTCTCTCTGTCTCTCTCTCAGTCTCTCTCTCAGTCTCTCTCTCTGTCTCTCTCTCTCTCAGTCTCTCTCTCTCTCAGTCTCTCTCTGTCTCTCTCTCTCTCTCTCTCTCTCAGTCTCTCTCTCTCTCTCTCTCAGTCTCTCTCTCTCTCTCTCTCAGTCTCTCAGTCTCTGTGGGGGGGCTCTTGTCTGTGTGAAGGGGGTGCCCCCCCCCCTCTTACCCACAGCTCAGAGAGGCAGACAGTAGCAGAAGGAGCAGCAGCAGGGAGGGAGGGGGGCCGATGGAAAGACGGGGGGACACCTCCCCACCCCCAGAACCCAGGTTGGACACCGTGGCCTTCTCAGCATAGAGAGGGATCACGTCAAACTGACCCTCCTCCTCCTCCTCCTCCACATCCTCCTCTTCCTCACTCTGCTCCACCTGAGACAGAGAGATATATATTGTTAGAAGAGAGGAAGAGAGAAAGAAACAAGGAATGAGAAGAGAGGATGACATGAGGGATGAATGAGGAGAAGAGAGGATGACATGAGGGATGAGTGAGGAGAAGAGAGGATGACATGAGGGATGAGTGAGGAGAAGAGAGGATGGAAGGAGAGAGTGGGATAAAGGTAAGTGGAACAATGTATTGGTGGTTGAAAGAGAGAGAGAGAGAGAGAGAGAGAGAGACGGAGAGAGAGAGAGAGAGAGAGAGAGACAGAGAGAGACAGAGAGAGAGAGAGACAGAGAGAGAGAGAGACAGAGACAGAGAGAATGAAGAGAGGGATTACAATGTGGAACACGGAGAGGAGGGAAAGAGAGAAAAGAGGGGAGAGACAGTGAAGGAGGGAGGGAGGAATGAGGAATGAATGGGTAGAAGAGAGGATGACATGAGGGATGAATGAGGAGAAGAGAGGATGACATGAGGGATGAGTGAGGAGAAGAGAGGATGGAAGGAGAGAGTGGGATAAAGGTAATCGGAACAATGTATTGGTGGTTGAAAAAGAGAGAGAGACAGAGAGAGAGAGAGACAGAGAGAGAGAGAAAGAGAGACAGAGAAAGAGAGACAGAGACACAGACACAGAGAGAGAGACAGAGAGAGAGAGAGAGACAGAGACACAGAGAGAGAGAGAGAGAGACAGAGACAGAGAGAGAGAGAGAGAGAGAGAGACAGAGAAAGAGAGACAGAGACAGACACACAGAGAGAGAGAGAGAGAGAGAGAGAGAGAGAGAGAGAGAGAGAGAGAGAGAGAGAGAGAATGGAGAGAGGGGTTACAATGTGGAACATGGAGAGGAGGGAAAGAGAGAAAAGAGGGGAGAGAGAGAGTGAAGGAGGGAGGGAGGGAGTAGGAGGAAGGATTAGGGGGGAGAGTGAAGGAGGGGGGGGTGGATAGACAGATGGGCATGAATAAATTAATACTGATGAAGTTTGATTGATGCACTTTCTCTTGCAAACACCTTCATCCTATCCTCTCAGAGAGAGAGAGAGAGAGAGAGAGAGCGACAGAAAGAGAGAAAAATATGTAGAGAGAGTGAGGAAGAGAGAGGGGAGAAAGAGGAAAAGAGAGATGAGAGAGCGAGTTGTAGTGGGAGAGACAGAATTAAAGACGGAGATAGTGAGAAAGGGAGACAGCCAATGAGAGAGAGAGCGAGAAAGAGAGGGTACTGGAATCCCCCTGGTCTAGCTGGCGACGGAGATAATCTCTGGCTGTGTTGAGCATGTGGGAAGCAGTGGAGACACAAAGCGCTTCACTGTCATTCTGATCAATTGACCGAACCGGATTTAGCGGTCAGCCAACAGCAGTCACTCCTGTTGTCACTGGTCATTCCAGAAGCCTCTGGTCAGGGCTCTAAATAAATACAAATCATTTGTAGCACTGGTGCTCCTAATTTGTAAAAATTAGGAGCACCACATGAAATTCAGGAGCAACAGAAAAATAGATACCTCCATTGGGCCTATATGAATACAACTTACTTTTTTGAAACACATCTCCTGAAGAATCTTTGCATATACTAGTAAAGTTACCAGGTTGTTAGTATGGCTGCACGATAAGGGCAAAAAAATCAAATGACGATTTTTCAATTGGACTTGGCATGTGCACGGAGTGTACAAACATCAGGAACACCTGCTCTTTCCATGACAGACTGACCAGGTGAATCCAGGTGAAAGCTATGATCCCTCATTGATGTCACTTGTTAAATCCACTTCAATCAGTGTAGATGAAGGGGGGGAGACAGGTGAAAGAAGGATTTTTAAGCCTTGAGATAATTGAGACATGGACTGTGTGTGTGTGTGTGTCATTCAGAGGGTGAATGGGCAAGACAAAATATTAAAGTGCCTTTGAATGGGGTATGATAGTAGGTGCCAAGCGCATCGGTTTGAGTGTGTCAAGAACTGCAACGCTGCTGGGTTTTTCACACTCAACAGTTTCCCCTGTGTGTCACGAATGGTCCACCACCCAAAGGACATCCAGCCAACTTGACACAAATGGCACTGTTTAGTTGCACTGTTGCTCCCAAAATAAAAACCCAGGTCAAACAGGAAAATATTTGGTCACATATGTCACACTTCAGAACCCAGCCTGTGGTCACTTCACCTTTGGTCAATGGTCAGAGTGCTAGAGGTCTGTACTAGATCGACATATTCAGTACTTGATGGTTAGTGTTCAGGGAAAGGGAAATACCTAGTCAGTTGTACAACTGAACGTATTCAACTGAAATGTGTCTGCTGCATTTAGTAATGAGTAATGATTAGTAGTATTGAGTAATGTTAGGTAGTATTGGATAATATTGGGTAATGTTAATTCATTTTTGGTAATGCTGAGTAATGTTAGGTAGTATTGGGTAATGTTGAGTAATGTCAGTTAGTATTGGGTAAAGTTGAGAAACGTCAGGTAGTATTGGGTAATGTTGAGTAATGTCAGTTAGTACTGGGTAATGTTGAGTAATGTCAGTTAGTACTGGGTAATGTTGAGTAATGATAGGTAGTATTGGAGAATGTTGAGTAATGATAGGTAGTATTGGGGAATGTTGAGTAATGATAGGTAGTATTGGGGAATGTTGAGTAATGATAGGTAGTATTGGGGAATGTTGAGTAATGATAGGTAGTATTGGGGAATGTTGAGTAATGATAGGTAGTATTGGGGAATGTTGAGTAATGATAGGAAGTATTGGGGAATGTTGAGTAATGATAGGTAGTATTGGGGAATGTTGAGTAATGATAGGTAGTATTGGAGAATGTTGAGTAATGATAGGAAGTATTGGGGAATGTTGAGTAATGATAGGTAGTATTGGAGAATGTTGAGTAATGATAGGAAGTATTGGGGAATGTTGAGTAATGATAGGTAGTATTGGGGAATGTTGAGTAATGATAGGTAGTATTGGGTAATGTTGAGTAATGATAGGTACTATTGGGTAATGTTGAGTAATGTCAGTTAGTACTGGGCAATGTTGAGTAATGATAGGTAGTATTGGGTAATGCTGAGTAATGATTGGTTGTATTGGGAAATGCTGAGTAAAGTTAGGTAGTATTGGGTAATGTTGAGTAGTAGTCCTCACAGCGTTGTTGCTGAGCTCATCCTGGGCGTTGTTGCTGAGCTCATTCTGCTGGTCCAAGGGGGAGGGGCGAGAGGGCGGGGGAAAAGTGCCCTCCACTGGCCGAGGGGAGGAGCTACCCATGGTACTGATGGAGTTCTCTGTGAGACAGACAAATAGACACATTACATTACATAATGTGTGTGTGTGTGTGTGTGTGTGTGTGTGTGTGTGTGTGTGTGTGTGTGTGTATTCACATCCGTGCATGAGAGCGAGTGTGTCTGAGTGTTTAACTATTTGACAGATTGATGGATTGCAGTGTCAAGCAGTAAATTGATTGTTTGCCTCGTGTAAAGTGCATTGATTGATTGGTCTGACAATTGCTTGATTGACATACAGTTGAAGTCGGAAGTTTACATACACCTTAGCCAAATACATTTAAACTCAGTTTTTCACAATTCCTGACATTTAATCCTAGAAGAAATTCCCTATTTTAGGTTAGGATCACCACTTTATTTTAAGAATGTGAAATGCCAGAATAATAGTAAAGAGAATGATTTATTTCAGCTTTTATTTTATTTATTTCATTCCCAGTGGGTCAGAAGTTTACATACATTCAATTAGTATTTGGTAGCATTGCCTTTAAATTGTTTAAATTGGGTCAAACGTTTCGGGTAGCCTTCCACAAGCTTCCCACAATAAGTTGGGTGAATTTTGGCCCATTCCTCCTGACACAGCTGGTGTAACTGAGTCAGGTTTGTAGGCCTCCTTGCTCGTGCATGCTTTTTCAGTTCTGCCCACATATTTTTGATAGGATTGAGGTCAGGGCTTTGTGATGGCCACTCCAATACCTTGACTTTGTTGTCCTTAAGCCATTTTGCCACAACTCTGGAAGTATGCTTGGGGTCATTGTCCATTTGGAAGACCCATTTGCAACCAAGCTTTAACTTCCTGACTGATGTCTTGAGATGTTGCTTCAATATATCCACATAATTGTCTTTCCTCATGATGCCATCTATTTTGTGAAGTGTACCAGTCCCTCCTGCAGCAAAGCACCCCAACAACATGATGCTGCCACCCCCATGCTTCACGGTTGTGTTGTTCGGCTTGCAAGTCTTCCCCTTTTTCCTCCAAACACAATGATGGTCATTATGGCCAAACAGTTTTATTTTTGTTTCATCAGACCAGAGGACATTTCTCCAAAAAGTACGATCTTGGTCCCCATGTGCAGCTGCAAACCGTAGTCTGGCTTTTTAATGGTGGTTTTGGAGCGGTGGCTTCTTCCTTGCTGAGCGGCCTTTCAGGTTATGTCGATATAGGACTCGTTTTACTGTAGATATAGATACTTTTGTACCTGTTTCCTCCAGCATCTTCACTAGGTCCTTTGCTATTGTTCTGGGATTGATTTGAACTTTTCACACCAAAGTACGTTCATCTCTAGGAGACAGAACGCGTCTCCTTCCTGAGCAGTATGACGGCTGCGTGGTCCCATGGTGTTTATACTTGCGTACTATTGTTTGTACAGATGAACGTGGTACCTTCAGGCTTTTGGAAATTGCTCCCAAGGATGAACCAGACTTGTGGAGGTCTACAATTTTCTTTTCTGAGGTCTTGGCTGATTTCTATTGATTTTCCCATGATGTCAAGCAAAGAGGCACTGAGTTTGACGGTCGGCCTTGAAATACATCCACAGGTACACCTCTAATTGACTCAAACTATGTCAATCAGAAGCTTATAAAGGCATGAAATAATTTTCTGGAATTTTACAAGCTGTTTAAAGGCACAGTCAACTTAGTGTATGTAAAACTTCTGACCCACTGGAATTGTGATACAGTGAATTATAAGTGAAATAATCTGTCTATAAACAATTGTTGGAAAAATGACGAAGAAAATGCCAAAACTATAGTGGTTGAAAAATTAGTTTTAATGACTCCGACCTAAGTGTATGTAAACTTCCGACTTCAACTGTACATACTCATATGGGTGACGAACAGACTAACCCAGACAGGGGTTGTTGGTGAACATGTGCTGAATCCTCAGGCAGTCCTGCCATTGGTTGCCACTGCCCTCGCAGTTGCACCACAAGTCCACATCCACAGTGCTGTTGCTGACGTAGTTGGGGGTCATGATGGTGCCTGGAGGGGGGGGGGGTCAAAGGTTACCGAAGTCAACTAGTCTAGTCGGCTGGCCCTCGCTACATATTAGTCGCCAGACCCACTGGCTCCAGGTCATCTACAAGGCCATGCTAGGCAAAGCTCCGCCTTATCTCAGCTCACTGGTCACGATGGCAACACCCATCCGTAGCACTCGCTCCAGCAGGTGTATCTCATTGATCATCCCTAAAGCCAACACCTCATTCGGCCGCCTTTCGTTCCAGTACTCTGCTGCCTGTGACTGGAACGAATTGCAAAAATCGCTGAAGTTGGAGACTTTTATCTCCCTCACCAACTTCAAACATCAGCTATCTGAGCAGCTAACCGATCGCTGCAGCTGTACATAATCTATTGGTAAATAGCCCACCCATTTTCACCTACCTCATCCCCACAGTTTTTATTTATTTACTTTTCTGCACACCAATATCTCTACCTGTACATGATCATCTGATCATGTATCACTCCAGTGTTAATCTGCAATATTGTAATTATTCGCCTACCTCCTCATGCCTTTTGCACACATTGTATATAGACTCCCCTTTTTTTCTCTACTGTGTTATTGACTTGTTAATTGTTTACTCCATGTGTAACTCTGTGTTGTCTGTTCACACTGCTATGCTTTATCTTGGCCAGGTCGCAGTTGCAAATGAGAACCTGTTCTCAACTAGCCTACCTGGTTAAATAAAGGTGAAATAAAAAATAAAATAAAAACTCCTACTGCAAAAGTTCCTAAGGCTGGCCCACTGACACAGCCCTGACACGATCCGCTGACACACTCTCTGTCATCTTTATCATTCTCTATTTTTTTTAGTCTCTCTCCTCCCTCATTTCACCTCTCTCCATCCTTCATATTTAGCTGCATCCCCCTTTCTCCTCAAGCCTCGTGAAACCAGACTGACTTCTTTCACCCCTCCCTCTCTCACTCGCTCTCTTACCGATCAGTCCGGCGTAGGATTTGAGGCACACAGCTCCACTCTCTCTGATACAGCCAGAAGGGGAATGGCCAGAGGGCTGGCAGTTATTCTGGAAATCAGCCAGTCTGGACCTGAATCACACACACACAGACACACAGACACACAGACACACAGACACACACACACACACACACAAATGAGAGTGCTTCTAGGAGCAAAAAGGTTTGTGTTTTGTGTGTGTACATATAGTGTTTGTCTGACCTGCAGAGTTGGTCCCTCCTGCAGAAGCTCTGCAGAAGCAGACAGTTGGGCTGTATCCAGTCTCTCTCCTGGTAGGAACAGGAAGGGACGATGGTCTTCCTGCGTCTCTCCCCACACAGTTTGTCAGTACAGGGGCAGAACAGCAACCCCAGGCTGTACTCCTCCGGAACGCGCTCCAGGAAGCGCCGCAGCGCCCGGTGGCACTTCTGCCTGTTGCAGTGGTCCGAGCCTGGGGCATGCTTGGTGCAGGCCAGGACGTACTCAGACCTCAGGGAACCACATTTCTCATACAGACCACAGTCCTGGGCTGCCTTCAGACATACGTTCTGTCCATCTAGAAGAAGAGAGGAGGCTGAGAGAGAGGGGGATGGGGAAAGATAGAGGTGGATAGATATAGAGACAGGTATGGGGAAGGAGAGAGAGAGAGAAGGGGAGAGAGAGAGAGAGAGAGAGAGAGAGAGAGAGAGAGAGAGAGAGAGAGAGAGAGAGAGAGAGAGAGAGAGAGAGAGAGAGAGAGAGAGAGAGAGAGAGAGAGAGAGAGAGGAAGAGGGGAGCGACAGAGAGAGAAAGAAAGGGGAGAGAAAGTGAAAATCTGGTCACTTGAGTGCTGTAGAGATGAGTGGATTGATTGGTGATAGGGTTTAGGAGTGTATTGATCAGGAGTGCCTGAGGGTAATAAATGATTGTGCTGCAGGCTACCTGCTGCCACTAAGGAGGCCATTCGAGAAGACTCCACTGGCGAGTCCTCATAGGGAGACCCCTCAAAGTCATCATAACCTTCATGGTCACAGAGGAGAACATCACATTACAACCTAATAATAATAACATGGGAGGCAGCGTCATATTACAACCTAACATCATGATATCACATCGCAACCTAAACATAACAAATGCAGGAGAGATCACCACATAATCTGAAAAGAACATGACAGTAGACCGAATCGCATCATAATCTCCCAACACCACAGGAGACAGAATCACAACATAATCAAACACACACGGAAGCATCACATCATAACAGGGACTCAAAGCACTCAGCCAACATCTCATTAAAACATCACACACACCTGCTACCAACATCATAATAACACCTAGTCTAAATTCCATCATGGGTACATTTACCATTCATGAGGGTCAGATGAGCCATCAGGGGACCGGTCACCTGACCCTATACAGATGGCTGTGTTCCCCATACTGTACTGTCTTTAGTCATCCTATTTAGCTAGCCTGCCTAAGTATGCTGCAGAGCTGTCTGACGATCATTTTACTAGTTCTTCAAAGTAGGTGAGGTATACTTTCACAAAAGGTTTCTGTCCCTCTCATTGTTGTGTATATCCCTCTCTCATGTGTTCTGTGTATCTAACCTAACGTGGCAGGCATAAAAGTATATCCTTCCAGAGATCTGTATATAATGACGAGATGCTCATTTCTCTCCCAAAGGCAGGAAAGCAGGCGTAACGTTTAGGTCCAAAATAAGCCCATAGAAACGCATTGGGCTTATTTTTGGACTGATTTTGGCGAGTGAAACCTCTCACTTCAACTTTTCCTCTCTGAGCCGGAAAAAACTGCCACACTAAGATTTGGATTTTGGTAATTGTTGTTAACCATTAAAGTCATGTCTAAGCGATATGGAATTGTTTTAAGAAGGCCATGCCAAGGATCATTTAGTTCTTTGATTTTGAATTTTAAGACCCTTTGAAGTATACTATTTATTTATTTTTACAATTATATAGAACCTAGGCAGCACAGAGAGGACACAACTAGTCACTAGTGCAGGCAGGCGAACCTCTGTGCCCAGTCCAGAACCCCCCCCCCCTCTCAGTCTGACTGTACTTATATTGCTTCCCAGGGAGAAAGACAGGACAGACAAGAACTGCCACAGGCTTTCCAAGAGAAAGTACATTACAAACTCAGAAACCAAGGTGACCCCTCAAGCCTCAGTGCAATGTCTGAAACCACCAAGAGACTCTGAGCTTAGCACGGAAGCTGAGCCCCTCAACACAAGCGACGAAGACGAGCTTCAATCTCAACAATTGAGAACCTCTGCCCCAGGATCCCTTAAGGCAGCAGCAGACCAACTAAAGTCTAGGGCAGCTCTCTCTGCAAGTCAAGTACAAGCCTATTCAAGCAGCTCCAACCAGTCATCCCCAGAAGGAGATATAACTGCGGACCAGCTTTGAATGCTACCACAACCCTTGAGTTCAGTATACAGGCTAGCAGCTCAGCTAGTTTGCCCTCAGCTCTTTCCAGGTCTAGATCAACTGGCCCAATCCCAGTTCCTAGGAGCTCCCAGTACCTTTTAGACATTAACTGCTCTGGACTCGGCTCAGGCAATCTACCCTCTGCTAATACCTGACCTGTACCCAACCATGGCCCCAAGAAAAGGAGCCAATAGGCATTTACTCCAGCCATCAAAGATCTTCTCATGGGGCGGCCGGAGCCGTTCATGCCCCAAGGAGCACGAGTTCGGGAGTCGACTGGGCAGCCAAGATGGTCACTTTCTCTGCCAACGAGTAACCGTGGTCAACTACTGCCTACCCGAGCTGCAACAGTCAACCACAACAGCTCAGCCAGAACATGGCCCTGCAGCAAGTAATCTGTCCATACAGCCCTATGAAGTGCTACAGATGACTGGAGTCCGATGGGAATAATTCATTAGCTGCACTACTGCGGGGGCGGCTGTTCATGAATTCTTCAACGTGAATACACTAGATGGCCAAGATTGCCTCCTGGTCAGTTGACCCATCAGGTGACCTGTCATCCGACCCTATAAAGATGGCTACACTGAACAAAAATATAAACACAAAATGTAAAGTGTTGGTCCCATGTGGGACCAACACTGGGACCAACACTTTACATGTTGTGTTTATATTTTTGGTCAGTGTAGTTAGATTGTACTCACACCATGTAATTAGTTCAGATCTGGAACATGATTCTAATTAGCCTAATTAAAGAAATTACACTGCTGAAGTTGCTTTTAAGACCACACTAGAGTAGAGTTGAAGTGTACTGAGACTAAAGACTAAGTTGTGTGTGGATGCTAATGAGCTGAAATAAAAGATCTCAGAAAAGTTCCATAAGCACAAAAAGCTTATTTCTTTCAAATTCTGTGCACAAATTTGTTTACATCCCAGTTAGTGAGCATTTCTCCTTTGCCAAGATAATCCATTCACCTGACAGGTGTGGCATATCAAGAAACGGATTAAACAGCATGATCATTACACAGGTGCACCTTGTGCTGGGGACTATAAAGGCCACTCTAAAATGTGCAGTTTTGTCACACAACACAATGCCACAGATGTCTCAAGCTTTGAGTGAGTGTGCAATTGGCAAGCTGACTGCAGGAATGTCCACCAGAGCTGTTGCCAAAGAATTTAATGTAGATTTTTCTACCATAAGCCACCTCCAACATAATTTTAGAATATTTGGCAGAACTTCCAACCGGCCTCACAACCTCAGACCACATCTAACCACGCCAGCCCAGGACCTCCACATCTGGCTTCTTCAACTGCGGGATCGTCTGAGACCAGCCGCCCGGACAGCTGATGAAACTGAGGAGTATTTCTGTCTGTAATAAAGCCCTTAAGTGGGGAAAAGCTCATTCTGATTGGCTGGGCCTGGCTCCACAGTGGGTTGGCCTACGCCCTCCCAGGCCCACCCAAGGATGCGCCTCTGCACAGTCATGTGACAACCGTAGATTAGGGAATTATTTATTTATTTCTATTGACTGATTTCTTTATATGAACTGTAACTCAGTAAAATCATTGAATCATTGTTGCATGTTGCGTTTATATTTTTGTTCAGTATATAAATCTACTAATCTGTTCATGTAAATCCCTGTGTACTGTTTTCCTTAATGACACGGTAGGGGAGAGAATGTGTAATTACCGTATGCATGGTGACTAACGGAGCATGGGGGATAGCTCCATTAGCTGTCATTAACTCTCACTGACGGTGAGTCCCAAATGGTACCCAATTCCATATATATATATATTAGTGCACTACTTTTGACCAGGACCTATGGGGAATAGTGTGCCCATTATATAGGGAATAGGGTGCCATTTGGGACACAAGCCTGATAGTCAGATGCGTGGCCATGCAGTGACTGTAGCATCAGTGGCAAAACACGGTGGCTATAGGGATGTGTCACAGAGGATGGCCAGGGGACTAACGTAGTATTGGCCAAATGGTGGGTCAAGAACCAATGGTACTAAAAAATGTAAACTGCCCCCTTCCCTCTGCAAGCTAGTAATCAAACATACACACTTTGTGACACACACGCGCGTCTACACCTACCACGTTTTTTATAAACTCATACACGCGAGGACACACACTCACCCTGCAGGATCCTGATGCTCCAGTAGACTTTGAGGCAGTGCTCCTCTCTGCGTGCGCCGCGCTGACACTTGCAGGCCAACAGAGGGAGGTAGTGCAGGCCGCTCAGGGCCTCCAGGCACTCTATGCTGGCCTTGTTCCCCAGCGGAGCCAACGCCTCCTCGGATGAACAGTACTCCAGGGTCATGTACAGCTCCTTACACCGGGGGTCTTCCTTACACCCCCTCTCTGCCTCCACACAGTCTACAAAGCCAAGGGGGAGGGGCGACAAGGAGGGGACCACACCTACAGAAAAGAGGGCGGAGGAGACAGAGGGGAGGAGGAGAATGGTCAGCCATCGTTTTGGGATGAGTAGCTGTTCCAAACATTTCTAAATGGTCCACTCAATATGGTGGACAGAGGGAACCCACCACGGAATGTTTCTTAAAAAGGGCGTGTCCCTTCTAGTATCTCTTATGACTTCCATACAAGTACTTTCACTCTGTGAACCCATTGATTTGTATTTGGGCAGAATGCACTGACGTTAAATATGAAAAGCCAATACTGGATGTATGAGTCTTTCTCTACCGTATCTCATTTCCATGGACGAGAAGGCATTGTCTTCGAGTGAATCAAAAGCCAGAGTTTACAGTGTGAGGTTTCATATTTGGGAAATACCTCCTATTTTACCCCAGAAATGTTCTGCGTGATATTTTCGGCTGCTTTCGACTGTTATTTGTAAACCAATACAAAATTCTCGCTTGGTAAAAATTCAATGGTTTACGCACAAACCTACAGACACACTAACGTTTTCCGATTAAGGTCATTTAAAAACTCACCGGAGAGAGAGAGAGAAAGCGAGACAGAGACAAACACCGTTTGGCGACACACACCAATCAGAACCTTGCTGGCTAGGACACACTCACAGTGTGAGCCGCAATCAGCATGTGCTGAAAAACACGCTCACACAACCAGAGAGGAACCCTTTTATGTCTGACTCCTGCTGTGAGGGGGACTGTGGGCACGGAGTCTATCATTATTACAAAAACACAATACCACACATCCACAGGAGGGGGGTACAGCAATCTGTCTGTGACACACACACACCACCTTGCCACACACTAGATCAGGGTATCCCAAACTCGGTCCTGGGGCCCCACCTGGGTACGAGTTCTGTTTTTTCGCCCGAGCACTACACATCGGATTGAAATAGTCCGTTAGGAAACCCTGCACCCGATGGCTGAAGTGGTTATGCAAAAGGAGCTTCATATTCAACAGAGCAACATATTTAAATCGAATGTGTTGAGTTTCAGGAAACAGACTACCCGAGACTCTGGGTACAACGTAGATCAATGGGAGAACGTAAATGGAATAAATAAAGTACGGCGGGGTCGTAAGAACGCTTAAAGGGGCAATCAGCAGTTGCTACATCCATTTCTCGACTCCTAAATGAATGATATGTACCCATCGATTCTTCAAGAATATAACTTTTATAAAGGCTTCATAAGCTTAGTTCAACTGTCGTATCCCCCGTCAGAACCCCAAAATATAAGCTTGTTTTACTCCAATGTCTGTAAACAAAGAAAATGTAAACAAACACTATATAGCCTTAAAACATGGTTAAAACTATAATGTTGATATCATGGATGGTCAATCCTTGCATCCATAGCTCTGTCTATGTATTTGAGAGTGATTACATTTATCCATCCCTCAGCATTTCACCAAACCAGCGGTGGGGAAGCTGCTTTGTTACTGTTTCTACTGCAGATTGTCGCTTTAAACACTAGAGCACCAACTACAGGTAGAGGAAGAAGACAAATTACCCATGTCACATAAAAAGCAGGGAACTCAGACTTTCCCCCTGAACTAGTCACACGTTGCCATTCACATACCAGGTGAATCACTCACAATCACATGAAGTCACATTGACCTTATGACCTTTTGAAAGAAGTTGAGGGGACCCGTATGTATGTGGTTCGTAAGACATTATAAATGGTGAAACCTGTTTTAACAGCAAGCTATAAAGCATTACACCTGTAGGGTTTAAATGTTACCATTTGACATGTAACTGATCCTGGGCCAGTTCTGATGTGTCGTTCATTAATGGTTAGGGATAGGTCATGGATTGGGAGAGCTGTCTCAAGATCAGTGGTTATGGATGCAGTGCAGTGGAGTGCGATCCCAAAGTTCATATGAGGGAGCAGTGAGGTATGATGTCATGGAGTCCCTGTGTGTACAGCAGAATGGGCAAATTAAAGAGTTTCAGTGAAGACACACACACACACACAAACAGGGTGAATCTCCCAGCCAAGGAGGCAAAAGCCCAACACACCATATGTTACTCCTGTGTTCCAAATCATAGTTATCAACAAAAACACACATACAACCCCAAGCTACCCCATGGAGGCACACAACCACTAGACGGTCACACACACACACACACACACACACACACACACACACACACACACACACACACACACACACACACACACACACACACCTCTTCTTGGCTTTCACACACACCTCTTCTGTCCCCATATGCACACACAATCCGTATTCCAAACAAATCCTATGTGCTATCAATCCTATCATCAAATCAAAGTTAATTGGTCACGTACACAGTTTAGCAGATGTTAAAGCGGGTGCAGCGAAATGCTTATGTTGCCAGCTCCTAAAACAAGTACACAAAAAATAATCAAAAACTAGAAACAAGAAATCAAGAATGTCAGAATGAATCCAGTTAACAACACAAACAACACTATCAGTAATCCAAATGCAGTGTACAGCACCAGTCAAATGTTTGGACACACCTACACTTACAAGGGTTTTTCTTGATTATTTACTATTTTCTACATTGTAGAATAATAGTGAAGACATCAACACGATGAAATTACACATGTGGAATCATGTAGTAAATAAAAAGTATTAAACAAATATTTAAGTAGCCATCCTTTACCTTGATGAAAGCTTTGCACACTCTTGGCATTCTCTCAACCAGCTTCAAATGGAATGCTTTTCCAACAGTCTTGAAGGAGTTCCCACATATGCTGAGCACTTGTTGGCTGCTTTTCATTCACTCTGCGGTACAACTCATACCAAACCATCTCAATTGGGTTGAGGTTGGGTAATTGTGGAGGCCAGATCATCTGATGCAGCATTCCATCACTCTCCTTCTTGGTCAAATAGCACTTACACTCGTGTTTCCTGGCCCAAAAAAGTATCTTCTTATTATTGGTGCCCTTTAGTAGTGGTCTGTATGCAGCAATTCTACAATGAAGGCCTGATTCACACAGTCTCCTCTGAACAGTTGATGTTGAGATGTGACTGTTACTTGAACACTGTGAAGCATTTATTTGGGCTGAAATTTCTTAGGCTGGTAACTCTAAATTATTCTCTGCAGCAGAGATAACTCTGGGTCTTCATTTCCTGTGGCAGTCATCATGAGAGCCAGTTTCATCATAGCACTTGATGATTTTTAGACTGCACACAAAGTTCATGAAATTTTCTGGATTTACTGACCATGTCTTAAAGAAATGATGGACTGTAATTTCTCTTTGCTGATCTTGCCATAATATGTCCTTGGTCTTTTACAAAATAGGGCTATCGCAGTCGACGTTCCAATTCATCCCAAAGGTGTTCGATGGGGTTGAGGTCAAACCACTGTGCAGGCCAGTCAAGTTCTTCCACACCAATCTCGACAAATAATTTATGTATGAACCTCGCTTTGTACACAGAAAACGGCCTTCCTCAAACTGTTACCACAAAGTTGGAAGCACAAAATCATCTAGAATGTCATTGTATACTGTAGCGTTATGATTTCCCTTCACTGGAACTAAGGGGTCTAGCCCAAACCATGAAAAACATCCCCAGACCATTATTTATCCTCCACCAAACTTTACAGTTGGCACTATGCACTGGGGCAGGTAGCCTTCTCCTGGCATCCGCCAAACCCAGATTTGTCCATTGGACTACCAGATGGTGAAGCGGGATTCATCACTCCAGAGAATGCGTTTCCACTGCTCCAGAGTCCAATTACGGCACGCTTGGCATTGTGCATAGTGATCTTAGGCTTGTGTGCGGCTGCTCGGCCATGGAAACCCATTTCATGAAGCTCCCGACTAACAGTTCTTGTTCTGACATTGCTTCCTGTGGCAGTTTGGAATTTGGCAGTAAGTGCTGCAACAGAGGACAGACAAATTGTACTTACAGTTGACCAGGGAAGCTCTAGTACAGTTGAAATTTGACAAACTGACTTGTTACAAAGTTGGCATCCTATGACAGTGCCACGTTGAAAGTCACTGAGCTTTTCGGTAAGGCCATTCTACTGCCAATGTTTGTCTATGGAGATTGCATGGCTGTGTGCTCGATTTTATACACCTGACAGCAACGGTGTGGCTAAAATACCCAAATCCACTCATTTGAAGGGGTGTCCAAATACTTTTGTGTACATAGTGTATGTTCATGTTAGTGTCACTGAAAAATCATTTGAAAATAGCCTCATGTTGCTAGTAGAATAACATTACAATTAAAATGTTGTGTGTAAAATAGTTTGTCATTTTGGCTAAACCGCCCTTGCATTGCCCTGCCTTACATAGTTGTTTCGGTGCACTCTAAAAATGAGGGTTTCAATAAGGGTTCTTCTAAGATCATCAAAGTTCTTTGAAGAACCTTAGGGTCTTGGCACTGAAAAATGCCCCCAAAAGATTCTTCCAAGAGCCCCAAATGAGGTGGCGTTCATCAAGGAACCTCCTTAGTTGGTTTTTTTTTGTAGAAACCTAACTGCCCAACTGAAACATTTGGATTTCAAAGTACAGCCGGTGCAGGCACTTAACCCAAAAATGTAAAGATATCCTAAATTTAAGGTACATTTTTATGATAATTGTATGATATAAATTGATATTGTTTTATGATGATACCATCTATCTTTTCATAATTGTTCAAATCTTCCTAAAATGGAAAATGGACACCATTCAATCAAAAAGAGGTAAGAATATATAGCTGTATTGGGTGCAGATGACTGAACTGCTCACTTTGTGTCTGCAGGTACACAGAGGAGGAGGCATACAAAGACATGTCAATTGGTATTGGTAGGTTATGCAGATCCTCCTCCCTTACCTCATTAATTAAAATATCCCATAGGCCTCTACATTATGGACAAGGTATGTGTATGAAAACCATTAACAGTGTTTTTCATTCACATTTACCACAAATATTGTGTTATTGTTGTGCATATTAGTAATAATAATAATAAACGGCAAAGGTTATTAACGTAAACGGCAAGTAAACGGCAAAGGTTATTTGAGGATTCATTAAAATGGGTTATTTGAATAACCCTTTAAAAAGGGGTCTACGAAGAATTTATAAGGGTTCCCCCAGTTTCAATTTGCAGAACCCCTAAAAGGACACTCCAGGAACCGTTTATTTTTAGAGTGTATTTTTTGTAAGGAAAGTATTCCCATCATCTGCTCTGTTGGCAAAGTATTCCCATAGTTCGCTTCTGGAGCCAGTTTTGTCAATAAACTGCGGGCGTGGAAGTATGTTTTCGTTAGAAGAAGCCATGCAGTCGGCATTTTCTCTCTCTTGCTTGCTTCTCAAAAGTGTTTTGCGCTGCGTCAGCCTGGCTAATTTACTACTGCCCCCTTGAGAAGAGTCTGACAAATTACTAGACAGACTCGTCATCTCAATCCGTAGGCTATGACATGAGACACATTTGACGGCGGTAGGTTAACCTAAAGAAACAGATATTCTAGTAACGAACCGTTTTTCATGTTATAGTATCGAAAGAGTCAACGGCAGTTTCTGTATAGGCCTACGGTGCAACTTGAAGCGGGCAGAGAATATTGAAATGAAACAACAGGGAGCAGGTCCGACCTTTCAAAGAGCGCGTCCTCGCGCTAGGTTGTGGCTCTACGTCTTACAGGAACGCGCTCACCGGTCAAGCACACGCACTGTCGTGCATGCAAGGTCCGATCACTTCCGACACCAATGTAATGAAACAGCAGGGAGCAGGTCTCGAACCCTCGACCTTCGAGCCCGAGGTCCAGCGCGCTATTGACTGTGCCGCAAAAGCATGCTCGTGCGGCAGATTCGATTTCCGCGCTTATAAACCCAGGGTCGTTACAATACCTTTTCATTTCCAATGCATGCCATTTTCTTTCCCTTAACTGAATATTTTTCTATGAGGAAATTATAAAGGAGTTTACAGCTAGCTGTTTATCTGCAGTTGACCTTTGCCAAAGCCCTCTTGTTCAACCCCAGCCTCCCGCTGTGCAGTAAAATCACCTCTGATGGAGACACCTGTCGTGTGTGTGTGTGTGTGTGTGTGTGTGTGTGTGTGTGTGTGTGTGTGTGTGTGTGTGTGTGTGTGTGTGTGTGTGTGTGTGTGTGTGTGTGTGTGTGTGTGTGTGTGTGTGACCCGCTGGGCTGTCAAAACGTAATGCGCACCCCGCCGTGCAGCGCCCGGTCCCAGTGTCTGCCTCTGCGGCTACTCAAACACACTTGGACGCATATCTGGCGGCCATACGCACCTGTGCGCGGATAAGACGTCAACCACGATTCCGCTGTTTGCACACAGGCATCGGTTGAGTGCGCTTCCTCATTGAACAACAACGTGACCATTTATTCTGATGTGCGGTTGGAGGTGAGCTGAATTTATATTAAGATTTTTTTTTTTTTAAAGAAAGAGACCTGCAAGCCAGAAAGATGTTTGCGTAAATCAAACCACGCTCACTCGGGCGAGGGAGAAACGGACAACCCACAGATGATATACAATGCGACCCCTGGGACTGTCGCTTACACCAGCACACCAAAAACACAATCATTAACACGGCTAATAAATAAAACGGTCGATCCGCGGGGGAATTATTTGTGTAGCGGCACCAACTCACAGAATATCAATTTCAGAATATCAAAAACGAGTGGTTTTAGCGATCATCAGCCTTTGTCCCAAGACTGGAAATAATTTCTAAAATATTTTAATTAATCCAAAGTTTAAATTCAAGTGGTTTCTACAGTCTCTCTTTTCACTAAATATTAATGTTGTCATAAAATGTTTATTAAGAGCAGTTTATGTAGCCTAGAAGATCAATGAATAGGTTTAATACATTTATTCATTGCAGAGCATATTAGAAGCCATTCCTGCATCCAAAGCTCACTGAAAACGCGCATTTTAACCATAATGTAAAATGTTGTTATGGTGTTATGGGGGTAATTAGCCTTATTACGAATTTAAATCATCAAATACTTAAATTAGATGAGTAAATGTGTCATGATTGCCTATAAAACCCAGATGCTAAAAAACTAATTGTAAGGTCAGAGTAGACCAGCGTGTAGCTTGAATGACTGACGGCAAAAATGTATGTAACAGCATGGATATCTTCCTTCATTTTACCTCGTATGAAGATGTTGAGCAGTATTCCGAGGAGCAACATCTCCGTTATGAGTCGGGCGGAGCACAGGGACACGGGAAGGGAGATTAAATTGGACGTTGTGCGTTTGGTCCACCACCGCTCTATTTGCCCGCAAACCGACCCGCGTCACTCCGCTCAACGTTACATCCAACGGGAGTCAGTCACCACCGTTCTGGGAACAAGTTGCAGGTGTATAGTCCTGTATAACAATTAATTCCTTAGATTGCACTGGCCGAGAACCCAGCTCAGATAGATTAACTGTCACCACCGCCAAAGTGTAGCGCGTGCCCTGTAGACTGAATACAATGAACCAAGACTCCAAAACTATTTACAGCTGTGAAACATCAGCTTACTCTGCATCCAAAGATAGATGTTCTCGAATGTTGACACTGGCTCTCGCCATTTCTCTCTCGACAGTGGCACGATAGGAGCCCGTCCACATGCTGCCTGAGACCGTGAAGATGACAGATCCCTCCTCCTCGCGCTCGTCAGTTCACTGTGCGACAGTGTGTTATATGACTTTCACAGACGCGTCCTGAAGAAGAAGTGCTCAGGCAGGGCGACGGGGGCATATAGTTAGTGGTGTAGGGCTACTGTAGTAGGCTGGACATATTCGAGTTTGGCCATCATTTCAAACTAAATAGGATTTCATGGTCGTTTGTATTTCATGTGTCAAGCCAATCAATTTCAGCCAATCTATTTACATCCACGTAAATATTGCCCTTTCGACTAATGGACTTACTGTCAAGCCAAACCATCCTTTTTTATTGCCTGACAAACTATTTTATTCTATGTATTCTATTGATGCCATGCAGTGTCATTCTATTATACAATCTATTCTATTTTTTTGTATTTTGTTCTATTCAGGGGGTGGGCTGTGTAATGTGTAAGTAGAGAAGAGCCTCGGGGAGGTTTATGGCTGGGCAGCCATCAATAATCATGACAGAAGCGATGAGTGGAGGATCATGAGTCTTACAATTATTCACACAATTTCATAATTGGCAAAATCACTGCCTGAACACCTGTGTGAGTTTACGATCTAAAATCTGCATATTCTAATGAGGCCAACCTGTCAGGGTCTCACTGATTAGTAAAGACAATGGAACAAGAAAACAACGGGGATACTTAGGAAAAACATGATCACTGGTTTCTTGTACAACAATGATCAGAATATTCAACTTCAATCTTTAAAACCAAGAGAGAGAGAGAGAGAGAAACAAAACTTGGATGACTTCTACAGTTGGTGGTATTTGCAACCAGTATTCCCAGTATGTTATTTTAACCTCAACTGCAAATTACAAAAGCAATCATCAGTGGGCCATTTTAATGATGACACCCACAGACACCCACACATAATGGCCTTGTCCCATCACACAAATGATATGCCTCTGTGTTGCCAGAGGTCCAGAGGTCATATAACCCAACAGCCTGCTGGGGGACCAATCCATTCAGCTAATTGGAGAAGAATTCCTGGACAACATGTGACAACACAGTCACCCTTAACAGCGTTGGCAGAAAGCAGATGTTTCTGGTTTTCGGGGATACAATATTTTCAACCGAACTTCTGTTTCCCCTGAAAACAGGAGTGGGGACTACGATCAGGCGTCTTTCTGCTCTATGTTATGTTATGTAGGGGGTGGGTCCCAAAGACCCTCCCCATTATTGATTAAGGGGACCTTAAGATTCATGTGTTTTGCTGCAGGCCTTATAATAAGATACTGTTGCTATGTGTCTAAAATCTCTGCCACTATATGTTGCACAAGCTATCTATATTAGTCTTTGTGGTTAAGCCCTGGCTGTTGCGAGAGTGTGCTTGCAGGCTAAGTCTGAGTCAGACCGAAACTAGACACAGAGAAGTAACCACTGTCTGGTTTTGATACGAATTCAATGATGGAAGAGAAGAGCCAATGCTTACGCTCAATGTTAATGGACATGACCCACCATTTCTAATAGACACTGGAGCTCACTGTTCCTGTTTAGGGAAATCTGGACAAGGATTCCTGGAAGAAATACCATCCCGGTTATGATGAACCAAGTCTACACTGAAGACTTTACTACTATCGTGGGAAGGTCTCATAGAGACACGTGTTATCAGTTGGAACTTTTGAATCTCCACACCATATCAGAATGGTTAATGCCCTATGACGACATACTGAACCAGAGAACCTTCAATCAAGTCCTACATTGTACTATGTCCTATGTCAGGGGGGTAACAGGATGAAGACGCCAGGACAGCGGAGTCAATCACCACCTTCCGGAGACACCTGAAACCCCACCTCTTTAAGGAATACCTAGGATAGGATAAAGTAATCCTTCTCCCCCCCTTAAAAGACCTAGATGCACTATTGTAAAGTGGCTGTTCCACTGGATGTCAAAGGTGAAAGCACCAATTTGTAAGTCGCTCTGGATAAGAGCGTCTGCTAAATGACTTAAATGTAATGTAATGTAAAAGACTACAGGGTTGACGGGATGGATTACATGAAAGGTCCTCTCACCTGTATGTCATCATGCAGAACTGTTACGCGGGCCCTGAAGGGGTGGCAGCTGGGGTGGAAGTCTCCAAACATGCATGGCCATGGTTCAGGGGATGTGAAAAGTTCGACCCTCATGTTATACTTCGTGTCAACCCTGGATACGAAGCAAAATACCTGGGTCCTATGGTGAGGATGATGAACCAAGACAGAACGTGGGTGAAGAGGGAGGATGTCAAAAGAACTTAATGTCTACAGCAACATGGATGGAGACCTGAAGATTGATATCGAAAAAGGAAACAGAGAAAGAGATCTGGAGGAGGTCAACTCTGCCCTATGGTCAAGCGGGGGGAATGAATTAGACAGAATAAGGTCAGCAGAACCAGTGATAATCAAACTTAAAGAGGGATGTGCCAGACCGAGACAGAAACAATACCCCATGTCACCTGAAGGAATGGAGGGAATTGGAGAAACAATAACCGACCTATTGGGAGGTGTTACGTTCTGACCTTAGTTCTTTTGTTATGTCTTTGTTTTAGTATGGTCAGGGCGTGAGTTGGGTGGGTTGTCTATGTTCTTTTTTCTATAATTTGGGATTTCTGTGTTTGGCCTGGTAGGGTTCTCAATCAGAGGCAGCTGTCAATCGTTGTCCCTGATTGAGAACCATACTTAGGTAGCCTGGTTTCACCTTTGAGTTGTGGGTGATTATTTTCCGTGTCAGTGTTTGTTCCACACGGAACTGTTTCAGTTTTGTTATTTCACGTTGTCGTTTATCGTTTGTTTAAGTGTTCATTATTCTTATTAAACAATATGGACACTTACCATGCTGCGCATTGGTCCTCCGATCCTTCCTACTACTCCTCCTCGTCCACCGTGACAGGAGGAGATGTGATTTGCCCTTGTTACAGTGATTGTAACACACCCATCATCCCTGTTAAGAAACCGTCGGGAAAATACAGGATGGTTCAAGATTTCAGACCACTAAATGCAGCAGTGGAACAAGAAATGTCAGTTGTTCCAGACCCTTCGACTATACTCACCATACACACCATACTCACCATACTCACCATACTCACTATACTCACCATACTCACCATACTCACTATACTCACCATACACACCATACTCACTATACTCACCATACTCACTATACTCACCATATTCACCATACACACCATGCTCACTATACTCACCATACTCACTATACTCACCATACTCACCATACTCACTATACTCACCATACACACCATACTCACTATACTCACCATACTCACCATACTCACCATACTCACCATACTCACCATACTCACTATACTCACTATACTCACCATACTCACCAACATTCCAGCTATGTCAACCCATTTCTCCATTGTTGACCTGAGTGGTGCTTTTTTTCTCTGTGCCTCTAGCTGAGGAGAGCAGGCATCATTTACCTACAGGGGAACTCAGTATTCTTACAATCGTCTCCCACAAGGTTATGCTTGCAGCCCTTCAATCTTCAACAGGATGCTCCAAGCTGACCTAAGAGACCTTGAGTTCCCTCATAGGAGCACTGGGCGCGAACCCAGAGTCTCTGGTGGCACACATACATGACCTCTTGTACAGTATGTGGATGACCTACTGGTGTGCTCCACCTCCCAAGACGAGTGCAGGAAAGACACCCTGTATCTACTAACTGAACTCTGTAACAAGGGACACAAGGTGTCAAAGGACAAACTACAGCTCTGGAAAGAGAAGGTGTTGTTCATTGGACTGAACCTTTCATATTAGGAGAAGCATCTATCACCTGAGAGGATTGAGGCTATCCTGAATAACCCCAAACCAAAATCAGTGAAAGAGATGGTTTCTTTCCTGGGATGTGCAGGATAATGCAGAAATTGGATCTGTGATTTCTCCCTCATCGCCAGACCACTCAGAGAGATGTGTGCAGGTGGTAACAGCAGAGTTCTAAACTGGGGAAAAACAGAAGAGAAAGCATTCAAGGATTTGAAACAGGCCTTGGGAATGTCTCCTGCCCTTGGCTTACCAGACTACTCTAAACCATTTTTCCTATACTTAGGGGAAAAGAACGGGTTCGCAACGGCTGTGGTAACTCAGAAAAACCAGGGGAGGACGAGGCCTTGTGGTTACTATTCTACCAGACTTGATGCTGTTGAAAGGGGTTCCCATCCATGTGAAAGAGCAATGGCAGCGACTGCATTCGGCCTTGATAGAGCACAGAACCTGTTACTAAGCCACCCTGTAACAGTATTTGTGTCACATTCAGTAATGACGATACTGAATCATAAAACTCCTGTATGTCAGGTACAAGGCTAGCAGGCTATGAATGCTTGCTTACTCAACCCAATGTTGAAATCCAAAGATGTTCTGTTGTAAACCCTGCACAACTGTTGGCGTCCCTTGAAGATGGGGAGGAGCACAACTGTGTTGGATTAATAGAACAAGACTCAAAGGCAAGACCAGACTTGTTTGATGAACCTCTGGATGACTCTGACATGGTGCTGTTCGTTGATGGTTCTGCATACATAATGTAGATCGGAGTACAGGTAAAAAAACACATAGGATTTGCTGTAGTAGATTGTGGAAGGTGATACAGTCCCTAACAGAACATTTATCAGTGCAACAGGCGGAATTGTTAGCTCTGAAAACAGCTTGTGAATTAGGGGCAGGAAAGGCACTTACTGTTTATTCAGACTCAGCTTATGCTATTGGGGTTTGTTTGTCATGGTGTGTGGTTTGGCGGCGAGGGGGTTTACTAACACCACAGAAACACCTATTAAGAATAGGACATATGTTGAACAGTTGATTGAAGCAATGCGAAAACCTAACAAATTGGCTATTGTTAAGGTTGAGGCACACACAGGTAGGAGTGATTATGCCTGCATTGGTAACAGCCTAGCTAATGAGGTGGCCAAATTGGCAGTAGTTTCATTTGAAACTACTGACCTTGAGAAACAGCAACAGGCTGATGTTCTTAATCATCAGGTTTGGAGGGACAAAGGGTGCACCCTTTGCCCTAAGTCTGGATTATTGTTTGATGGGTCAACCGTGTATACCCTCCACCATGATCTCTGCTGTTTGCCGATTGGCTCATGGTGTGAGTCATTCATCAAGGGGGGATATGGTGGAGAAGATTCCGGTCCAATGGTCTTGTCCGAATTTGACGCAGCACGTAAAACAGTTAATCTACCGTTGCGCGACATGTTTATTATATGACATAGCCAAGGGAACTCCACTGCCTGGTGATTGACCGGTTCACCAGGTGGGTGGAAGCATTTCCCACAACCAACTGCGATTTGCGAACAGTTGCAAAATTGCTAATCAGGGAAATCATACCCAGGTTCGGTGTGCCTGAGGTTTTGTCTGCAGACAATGGCACCCATTTCACAGGAGATGTGATTGCCAAGTGGCCAAAATGATGGGTGTTGACCAGAAGTTTGTGTCCATCAATCACCCGCAGAGTAACAGGATTACAGAGAGGTCTAATCAAACTATCAAAGGGGTGCTTGCAAAGCCTGCCATTTCACAAAAAAATTGCTGGGTGGAATGCTTGCCCCTTGTCCTCATGAAAATGTGCAGCAGCCTCAACAAAGGTATTGGGTGTACACCTTACGAGATGTTAACAGGACGACCCATGAACACACTAGGTTTTCGAGCTATGACTGACCGACAGATAGATATAACTGAGGCACAGTGTGACCACATTTAGTACATGAAAGAACTAACCTCTATTGTCAGGTCTCTCCACTCTGCCAACAGGAAAGCAAACAAGGTTCCCCCAGGTGAAGACCCTGACAAGCTTCCCATAAATGTTGGAGACTGGGTGAAACTCAGTCCACAAAACTAAATGGAACCAATCACGATGGATGGGTCCATTCCAGGTAACTATGGTGACACCGACAGCCCTGCGAGTGGCGGAGAGGTCCGGCTGGCATCATCTCTCCCACTATAAGCATCTCCCAGGGTGGAAGCCATGGATGAGTGACTGGAGGGAGGGAAAGCAGGGCCCCGAGAACATCTGAAGAAGGACGTAGGTATGAAGCCAAAGGCCAGAAGCAGAGGGCCCAGACCAAAAGGCCGAAAGAAAGGTGAAGAAGAAGGCTCTAGCCAACGAGCAGAAGAAGGAGGCATCATTTTACACTCTCACTCAGGTTCTATAACTAGGAAACAGAGACTACACCGGGTCTGGTGGTTTGTTTTCCCCATCGTCCTTTCCATGGGTCTCCTTGTTAGCGAAGCCATGGGACCCACTGGGGGATCTGAGGAAAACAACAAATGGATACAAATGGTGAGAAAAATTGGAAATCAGACTAAGAGGCCAGGAACCCAGGTTTTAGTGTTTAGAAAGCCTACATCAACCACTGAGCTGTTTGGGAGTCAGGTTGAGCATATGAGAAGGACGGAGTTGGAATGTGTTTTTTTAATACTTTATGCAGAGGTAATGAGAAACAACCTACTAGGCGAAGGGAGACCACAGGACTGTTCTTTGGGAGAAGAAGTGAGAGGTTAGCCGGGGAACATGGTACATGTATGTTTGGGTGGTCACAAGAAGGGAGCAGTGAGTCAGTCTTCACGGTAAGAACTACCCATTCTGTAAGGTGTAATTATCCCAGCAGGCACCCGTGGATAGAATTGTTAGGAAATGGGAGCTTGAGCATCAATCCCATACTGACCTCCCTAAGTCTGAAGTCAACCCCTTCCCTGTGTCTTTGTAATAATGGGAAGGAAGACATGGGAGATACTAGAGCTTGTCGTGTATATATGGGTCAACTGAGAGAAGAGTGTAGTGATAGGAGAAACTATACTAAAGGGGATTTTAGTGTGTTAGTCTTCCAGCAACAGGTGACAGGTGTAAACCTTTCCAGGGTAGAGGAAGGCATGAGAGCACCTTTTGGATGTATGTGGGTATGCAGTGACAAAGGGTACCTCACTTTACCTCCTGGATGGGGGGGTTGTTGTTATTTGGGGAGAACAGAAATGTACATGTTAAAATTCCGGTCACCGATCTTTTCAATGAGACAGGAAAAACCAACTCTGGGGAACTGAAGCGTGCCAAACGACTCATCCCAGACAATCAGGAAGACTATGGTCATGTCCTACACCCGGGTGAGATTTTTGGTATGTCAGTCATACCCTCCTGGGGTGTGGCTGTCCTGGGAAAGTGGGTAAATAATTGTACCTACAGGCCCATATGAATTTAACGATCTGAGGATTTAGCCAACTCTCATTAGATGTCCAAAATCTGAAAGCAGTCGCCGGCCGCCATGAGTTGGCTTTAGATTATCTTTTGTCCTTGAGTGGCCCAGCCAGAGCCAGGACTTGAATCCAATTGAACATCTCTGGAGAGACCTGAAAATAGCTATGCAGCGACACTCCCCATCCAACCTGACAGAGCTTGAGTGGATCTGCAGAAAAGAATGGGAGAAACTCCCCAAATACAGGTGTGCCAAGCTTGTAGCATCATACCCAAGAAGAATCGAGGCTGTAATTGCTGCCAAAGGTACTTCAACAAAGTAAAGGGTCTGAATTCTTATGTCAATTTATTGTGTGTAGATTGGTAAGGGGGATAAACAAGTTCATCCATTTTAGAACAAGGCTAACATAACAACATGTGGAAAAAGTGAAGGGGTCTGAATACTTTCTGAATGCATGAGTACTATGCTTGTGCATCAACATTTATTTGAAAAGGAGGAGAGACTGAGGAGAGTAGGGTGAGTATCCACACAGACAATACCCAGATTTTATTCAAAAATCTCAAACAATTTCAAATGCAAATTCTCTCTCTCCTCTCTCTCCAGTTTTCTGCTTTTTAGTTCCACTTGAAATGGCAAATGACACGCAATCCAAATCAATGAGGCAGGTAGTTTACCAGCTCACAGAACCAGGAAGACAAAACAAACAAGACATTCAGTGAAAACTACACAACGCAGGCTCCCAGTGATCATCCTATACACCATATGCACTTCTTGTTCAAACGTTGTCAATATATCCTCCAAACACTGTCTTTGAGGGCATTATCACGTTTATACAACGGGTTACCAACATATTCAAGTAATGATTGACATATTTTCATTAAAAAACTTATTTTGATGCATTTGCATAAGCTGTTTTGTAGTGACATTTATTTTGATGCATCCATAACAATGAGATAATGAGGTGTGATTACGCCGGGCATAGAAAATGTGCTCTTTTAATCAGGACCAGTGGAGTGAAGTACTTAACCCTTGTGTGGTGTTCATGTTTTTGTTATTCACCCAATGTTCGCAGGTCTGATGGACCCACACAATTATTGTGGTTTTAAAACAATACAGGCATAACGATTGACGCAAAAATACTTAATACCTGATACTTAGATGTTGACTTATATTAATTACAAGCAATATAGAGAGCATACATGGTTAACATTTGCCATTTACCTCTGCTAGATCACATTTATCAATAAAAGCGCAATTCATTTTTTGGGGGATTTTTAAAATATTTTTGTAATCAAAATTATTTTTGTAAACAATTATAATCAAGACATAAATCATGTTTATCTTGAACAAATATGAATGAAACAAAGTTTTCATCACTATGGATGTTTATTGCTTTGAACTGATTTTTTTACATATAGTATTATATGGAAATGATAAATGAGCCCCATTGATCATAAATTAAGGCCAGTCTACACACCACATGAGGGACATAGTTTTACTGTGTGTGTTGCAAATGTATTTCTTGCACTTGATGTATGTGTACTATGTCTTCCTGACTTTCTTGGGTCCACACACACAACACATCACTTCTTCTTGTTGCTACTGGCTGCAATCTAGAATGATGAAAACACTTAGTTCAGGAATTTTACTAACATCTCACTCACATATATAGTTACAGCAGGCCAAGGTAGGAGAGTCAGACACATACATGCAACAACATCACTCACACTTACTTCCGGTATTGGAGTTGTTGGTTCTGTGGGCCGGGCGGATGGGGCACCACCATCCTCCTCACGATGGCTGCAGAAGCTGGGAACCTTGGGATATGTTGCTTCCTTTGGATTTGAGGTCTTAACAATGCCTTGCCCAGCTCCTCGAGAAAGAGACGTCTCCTCTGGAGCTTCCCTCTGTTCCAATCTGGGTTCAATGCCATCCAGATGACAAACGTGGTGTACGCCGAGATGTCCAAGATGTTGAAGAATATCACAAGTGGCCAGCGTAGCGTTCTTCTTTTGCAGCTGTAGCCAGTCACCAGTTTGTCTAAATTGTCCACCCCTCCTTGTGTAGCATTGTAATCCATTATGATTTCTGGTTTTTGATGTTCCTGGCCACAGATTCACCCATCCCTATGCAGCGTACTCATGAGTACCACATTTTTGCCTTTCTTTGGCACGTAGGACACGTCGGCCGTGAACATAAACTTTGTGGAATTGATAGGCCTGTTCCGTGTATTCAACAGCTGAGGTGGGAGCTTTAGCTCATTATTTCATACGGTTCCTACCATCGTCAGCTTCCTCTTGAGGAGCTTCTGTCCCAGCTTGTGCGAAGGTAAAAGGTGATCGCATGTGATGTTGTGGCCACGGCGTCCCTGTGTCACGTCCAGGACAACCCGCATCCCTTGGCAGGCCAGGAAAATGATCCAATTCACACACTTATCAAGAGAACATCATTGGTCATCCCTACTGCCTCTGATCTGGTGGACTCACTAAACACAAATGCTTTTTATGTAAATCATGTCTGAGTGTTGGAGTGTGCCCCTGACTATCCATAACATGTAAAAAAACAAGAAAATTGTGCCATCTGGTTTGCCTAATAAGGATTTTGAAATTATTTATACTTTTACTTTTGATACTTTAGTCTATTTTTTAAATTACATTTACTTTTGATACTTAAGTATATTTAAAATCAAATACTTTTAGACTTTTCCTCAAGTAGCATTTTACTGGGTGACTTTCACTTTTACTCGAGTCATTTTCTATTAAAGTATTTTTACTTTCACTCAAGTATGACAATTGGTTACTTTTTCTACCACTGGTCAGGACACTGTTTTCAGAAGAGCTAGCCAACAACACAGCTAACACAATAACTTCAAACTAAAGCTGGAAAGACTGCAAACTAGCTGCACTTCATTTTATTTGACCTTTTTTTAATTGACATGTATTTGTATACACTACCGTTCAAATGTTTGGGGTCAGCATAAAGTAAAGTTCAGTCCAAATCACAATCAATTGAAATAAATGTGTTAGTAAAGTGCATAAAAACAATCTGAGTACAATAAGTACAAAGTGAATTGCATAAGCGTTATTGGCTCTGCTTTCTATAGAAAAACACAAGAAAATACAGAGACCACAATGTTCATTCACAGTTACAATGGACTTTCTAAAATTTCAAATACTTTCTAAAATTTCAAATTTCAAATACAAGATGTCCATAAACAAAATGACATTGTGCATTTATTTATTTAACCTTTATTTAACTAGGCAAGTCATTTAATAAGAACAATTTATTATTTACAATGATGGCCTACCCCAGCTAAACCTGGACAACACTGGGCCAATTGTGTACCACACTTTGGGACTCCCAATCACGGCTGGATGTGATACAGTCTGGAATCGAACCAGGGACTGTAGTGAAAACCTCTTGCACTGAGATGCAGTGCCTTATACCACTGTGCCACTCGGGAGCCCATGAAAAACAAAAACATTTTTTGTCATAAAATAATATGAATACTTACAAACACACTGCCCACGTAATATCCTTACCCCACATAGGTTACAATTCAAAAATGAAACAAAATACAACACCCTGAAGCTTTACACGAAATAGAATGTCATTCTGATAATTACTCACGCTTCAAATAATGTTATCATCAACTCCACATCGTGGTTCTGAGAGCACTGGTATTCAACTAGCAAGAAGCTAACATCCTCATGTCAACCTGAAAGTATCAAAAGGCTAACATGGCCATCTAGCATAAATATTACAAACAAAGTCTTATACACTGCAGATGATGCAAAATATGATATATTCCGGTACTAGAGTAAGATAAATATATCTAAAGTGACGTTGGACCCACAATGGATTTCATCAGCTCTCCAGTGTCATTTCTTGCTCTCACTCTTACACACTGGGCAATCCCATAACCGCCTGCACACATTATTTATGGCTATCTTAAGGGGACAGTGCCATCTAGTGGACATAAATGAATACAGCTATGTGCTTTTACCACCTGTCTACATTCTCCCCTGCTACAAAGTCAGAGTCCTTGGTGACTTAGCACAAGATTTTAACTTCTCTTACAGCTTCGCCTGAAGAATACAGTTCCCAGAATGGTTATAATCTGAGACAACACTTCAGGACTGAATGAAACTGCATTATTTTAAGCTGATTTAGGAATGTTATTTGGGTTTGAGTGTACCCCAGCGTTTGCTCTGGTACTTCTGCGTGGAGTAGGAACAGGCACTTCAATCTCAGGTTCATTCACAAAATCATCTGCATGAACTGGCTCAGAAACATCTTGTTCCTCAGCAACATCTTCATGTTCCTCTATCGGAAGAATAACTGTCACTATCAGGTTCTGTTGTGATCTGAACCACTATCAGCCAAGGAAGTGCCCATATTGCAATAGTAAGGGGCACTTCCTTGGCTCATGCCCCAGGGTAAAAAAGCTCACTCAAACTCAATTGAAGGCCTGGATCACTTCAGGCGAGCGATGCTACAAGTGTGCCCATAGCCATAAGGCGGAGACCTGCACATTGAGGAAACCCTGCAACCGCTGTAAAGAAATCCATCTCACCGTGTTGCATGATGTAATTCCCCAAGCACAGAAGGAGAAGAGTATGCTCATGGTAGGAGCTGCAAAGGAGCTGTACCTCGACCAGAAGAACCGGTCTCCAAGGGTCATGTTGAAGGTGGTCAAGGTCACTCCGCAAAGTGAAGGGAGAAGCATTGATACATTCGCCATTCTATATGATGGGTCAGAAAGAACAATCATTCTCACGGCGGCCACTCGTCAGCCTAATCTGGAGGGGACCCCCGAGACCCTTAATCTCAGAACGGTGCGACATGATGTTATCCAAATGAAAGGCTCTGCTGTGACCTTTAGCATTTCACCTTCAGGAAACAGGGACGTGGCCTATAACATCACCAATGCCTTCATGGGAGATGGCTTGAATCTCGCAGAGCACTCCTGCCCGGTAAGTGTTCTACAGACATAATATCCTCATCTACGAGGATTGCCTCTTCCTAACCTGGCCAGAGTAGCGCCACTTATCCTGATTGGGTCAGACCACCCACATCTCGTCACCCCGACTGAGCCTATACGAGCTGGACCAGAAGGAGGGCCCATTGCTGTCCATACATCCTTGGGTTTGGCTGTGCAAGGTCCATCCCATCTACTTCTCTCCACCCAAGCTGTACAGTCACAGCAAGTCCTCTTCACCAGAAGCGATCCAGATGCAGCGACTGACCTCCTTCGGAATGTTGAGATGCTCTGGAAGATGGACACCTTCTCCAACCGGAAGCTACAGGAGGTCACTCGCTCGAAACATGACTCCTATGCATTAGACCTCCTGGAGAAGAGCACCACCACCACTGACATGGATGGCGTTCGCAGGTATGCAACCCCACTGCTACAGGTGCCCAACCATCCTCCTCTGGCAACCACGACACGGGCTGTACTCCCACTACTGCGTGGAACGGAGCGACGCCTGGTGAAGAATCCTGAGCTTGCAGAAGTTCATAACCGAGAGATTCATAACCTTGTGAAGGCAGGCTACGTCACTGAAGAGACAGCTCATGAAGAGGGAATCGCACTCCGTGAATCCTGGTATCTCCCTCACCATGTTATGGTGGGAAGTATAGACTTGTCTTCAACTGTTCATTCCAAGCTGCTGGTCAAAGCCTGAATGACTGTCTACTCCCCGGACCAACCTTAGGTCCTTCCTTGCTCGGTGTCCTTCTGCGGTTCCGGCAGCACTCTACAGCCATCAGTGGAGACATCAAAGCCATGTTTCATCAGATTTGTTTACTGCCTTCCGACACCACACTGCTCCGGTTCATATGGTGAGATATGGAACGAGATGCAGAGCCCACAATCTATGAATGGCAGGTACTCCCATTTGGCACCACCTGCAGTCCTTGCTGTGCCATATACGCTCTGCAGAGACACGCACGGGAGCATCCAGACAGTGACCCAGAAGTATTGGATTCAGTGGAAAATGCCTTCTATGTGGATAACTGCTTACAGAGCGTCCCATCCACAGCTGAAGCAAAAGCACTCCTTGATAAAGTACGGGATCTCCTGTCCAAAGGGAGGTCTGACAGTGGGCTAGTAACAGAGCGGAGGTTATCCAGCACCTCCCGCCACAAGCTAGGTCCAGTAGCAGTGAACTATGGCTAATGCAGTCTGGTGCTAACCCAGAAGAGCCCACTCTAGGACTGAGGTGGAGCTGCATACTGGATACCCTGGGGTATAAGCACCGCTCATCCCCGAGTACCGAAACCCCCACTCTGCGCACCATCTATCGGACCCTGGCCAGTCAATACGATCCCCTTGGGTATATCCTGCCATACACAACACGGGCCATAGTCCAGGACCTGTGGCAGACCAAGAGGGACTGGGATGAACCAATCCACCCGGCTGACCTAGTGGAACGATGGATCTGTTGGGAAACGGAGTTAACGGAGCTCTCTGATGTCCAAATGCCAAGATGTTATGTACCATCCTGCGCTGACCAACTGGGATCATGCCTGGAACTGCATGTGTTCTGTGACGCTTCGGAGCGAGCTTATGGGGCTGTTTCCTATCTTAGAGTGGAGGAAAAGGCAGGCCACACCCATGTCTCCTTAGTCATGGCCAGGTCCAGGGTCGCACCCAAGAAGCAGTTGTCAATGCCTAGGCTGGAACTCAGTGCTGCCCTTTCCGGAGCCCAGTTGGCCTCTACCTTGTGAGCCGAGCTCACCTTGCCAATCCAAAGGGTCATCTACTGGAGTGATTCGACCAGTGTATTGACCTGGCTAAGTTGGAGTCCTGCAGGTATAAGGTGTTCGTCGGAACTCGCATTGCGGAAATCCAAGACCTAACAGAAGTCCAGGACTGGGGGTATGTTGATAGCATAAACAATCCTGCGGATGACATTAATAGAGGTAAAACCCTTCAGGAACTGGCTCAACCCCATCGCTGGAGCTTGGGACCACCATTCTTGTCCCAACCAGAGAACGAGTGGCCGACAGCCCCCAGGCGTGCGGCCCCTCCGCAACCAACTGAAGCTCATGAGTTAAGGAAGTCCGCCCAATGCTACAGCATCTCTACGGATCCAACAAAGGCTCTCCCTGACCTAACACAATCCCAAACACTGCCGGATCTGATCGCCGCCACAAACCAAACCTCAGATGGGGTGGCTTCTATACCCACCTCCCTCGCGGCAGAGACACTACTCCTCCAGCAAGCACAAGCAGTTAGCTTCCCTGAGGAGTTAAAAGCTCTGAAAGCCGGTAGGCTTCTCTCTCTTGCCCCAGAATATGATCCAATCCTTGGAGTGATCAGAGTCGGAGGGAGGCTGCGCCAAGCAGAGGTTTTGGACCCAGATGCTATCCACCCAATTATTCTTGACTCCAGACACCCTCTTACCAGGCTCCTCATCAAGAGTTATGATGAGAGGCTTCTCCACCCAGGGCCAGAGAGGGTCTATGGAGAGATGAGGCGGAAGTACTGGATAATTGGAGGACGAGGAGCTATTCATAAGCACCAATATGCCTGCGTAGAATGTCAGAGATGGCGGGCCGGAGCTACGGTGCCCAAAATGGCAGATTTACCCCCTGCTCGCTTGCGCCTCCTTAAACCACCCTTCTGGTCAACAGGAGTAGATTGCTTTGGCCCCTTGATGATCAAGTTAGGTCGTTGTGTGGAAAAGCGCTGGAGTAATTCTATTCAAGTGTTTGACAACCAGATGTGTCCACCTGGACCTACTGGAGAGTTTGGATACGGAAGCTTTCCTCATGGCCCTACGGCGGTTTATCTCCCGGCGGGGGAAACCCTACGAGATCCTGACTGACAGAGGTACGAACTTCAAGGCAGGAGAAGCCAGGTTGGAGGAAGCCTTCCAAGCCATGGAACCCAGCCTCCAGGATCAGGTGATGGACCAACAAATCTCATTCAAATTTAACCCTCCAGACGCTCCTCATTTTGGAGGAACATGGGAGCGAGAGATCAAATCTGTAAAGACGGCCATACGAGTCGTCCTGGGGGACCAAACTGTCACTGAAACTGTCTTGAGGACCGTCCTGATAGAGGTGGAAGGGATTCTGAACTCCAAACCCTTGGGATATCTCTCTGCAGACATCGCTGACCCCGATCCGGTTACACCGAATATGCTCTTGATGGGACGCCGAGATGCGTCACTTCCTCAAGCCATGTATGCTGATACCAACCTCGTAGGCAGATGCCTGTGGCGACACAGCCAAATCTTAGCTGACCATTTTTGGGCCCGATTCATTCGGGATTACCTACCAAGTCTACAGCACAGAGGGAAATGGCGGAGAGAAATGGCCAGCCTGGAAACTGGCCAAGTAGTAATGATGGTGGACCCTCAGCTGCCTCGAGCCTCCTGGCCGGTGGGCCGTATAACTAAGACCATGCCTGGGACCGATGGTCGTGTTAGATCAGTGGAGATCCAGGTGAAGAATCGGACATATATCCGGCCAGTTGCCCGACTAAATCCTCTCCCTGAGATGACAGAGGACGGGGAGCAATGAGCTTTTTTGAGGAGTGTGGAATTTAACAAATTTCCGGGGTGGCTGTAGAAAAGGCCCATGGAGTTGGTGGAATAATCCTTTAATTCATTGCCATTTACTCAGCTGGGACAGGGGCGCTTTAATTAGGTCAGGTGGAAATGTCAGACAGATCTCAACTCCATAAAAGGAGGAAATTGCCATCGCCTGATCTCGCTGCTTTCACTTCCTTAACTCCATCTGATCCAGAAGTTCTGTGCGTCCATGAATCCACCACAGACTACTCAGTAAATATACCACTTTATGGTTAAAGGAATTCCTGCCTCAGTCTCATCCATTCCTCTGTCACCTGACACGTCCTGTTCACCTTCACTGTCAGTCATCCTACCTGTCCAGCTACCCACACAGATTTCACTAATCTTTCAGTTACCCACAGGTTCTGTGTTTTCCTCTCAAGTTACCTTTGGACAGGAGACTTCCTCAAACACTACAATCTCAGGAGTAGAAGGCTCTGGCAAAGACTTAACAGGAGAGGTGATGGGGGTTACTGGCGCACTGTTCTTCACTAGCCTATGAGCAGGGACAGGATGGTCTCTCACACATGGCCTTAGATTAATTCTATGAACAGTTTTTACAGGCCCACCCTCTAATGGCTCGACGGCATGTGTAGTACCCTGTACCTCGATCACTCTGTACACAGTAGGACCCCAAGCATCCTGAATCTTGTTTCTACCCTTAGGTCTGTGGCATTAGTAAACCAGCTGGCCGACATCAACGGGTGGACTTTGTGAAGTTCAACTCTCTCTGCTGTTTTTTGTTCTGTGTACTCTCTTGCTCGTTCACTTGCCTCATTCAAACGCTCCTGGTGAACAACCAACCAGTCATGTTTCTTGTCAAGCACCTGCTCTTGACTTAACAAAGCATCAACAGGAAGGTGTGGATGGACCTGAAAAGCAGGTAGTACAGCAAGTACCCAGTGGTGAATTGGGCATCACATTGCAGGCATACACCAACTCTGGTAACTCCTCGGGGCAACAGCGCTTCTTTTTTGGAGGCAGTGTGAGCAGGAGATCATGAGCGTTCTATTAAACATTTCGCACTGAGCGATCCCCTCAGGGTGATGGTGGGTCGTGCAGGTTTTCTTGACTCGATAAAGGTTACACAACTCGGCGAAGACTTCACACTCAAAATGTATCCCTCGGTCAGAGTGCAATCACTCAAGCACCCAATACTTCATGAACCACTCCTTGAGAAGGACCCAAGCTGTAGTCTCCGCTTTCTGATCACGAACAGGGAACCCCTGAATGAACTCAGTGAAAACATCTGTTACCAATAACACATTTTCACAACCATCAGACGCAGGTTCAAGGATGGTGAAATAAATCCACCACAACAACTTCAAGGGTCCGTGACGCTAGGAAGGGTTTCATTGATGCCTGTATTTTGGGCTGTGGCATTTTTGTCAGAATACATCTCTGGCATTTCTTCACCCACTGCTCAACATCTTCATACATCCCAACCCAGAAACATCTCTGTCTAAGTAGGTTGTGTGCGTTCTATCCCCTGGTGGCCCATGCAATCATGTACACTTTCAAGTACTGGTCCTTTCAAGCAAGCTGGCAATAGGAGCTGGTGACATTCACCTACATGGGTGTCCTCAATCACACAGTACAACAACCCATTTTGCTCTTTTACTCGATGCCACTGCTTCAGCGTGGACATATCTGGCTTAGTTAATCGTGACCTCTCCTTGTGAGTAGATTTGTTCTGTTTGTCCCAAACCTTCCTCAGCCCGCTGAGTGTAGGGTCATGAAACTTCTGTAACTAATCTTTAGAGTAACCAGGAAGTGTTGGTGTGTTACCCTGAGACTCACTACTATCAGTAGCCACCCTGGCTTCTGAGGCACAAATCTGTCTGATCTTACAGCACTTGGCTCCTGCTGTCACTAAGTCTGGTTCTAGAGCTGTCCCCTTTCGAATGACATTGCTAATTGCCACACAATCGTCATACTTGGCATGATCATTACCAGGCTCAGGCTCCCCTGCAAATGGCTGCCTAGAGAGGGCATCTGCAGCTGCACTGCAGCGTCCCGGGCGATACTTGACCTCGAAGTCAAACACTTCTAACTGAGCCACCCATCTTTGCTCGATGGCACCTAACTTGGCTGTGGCGAGGTGACACAGGGGGTTGTTGTCTGTTATCACAGTGAACTTAGAGCCCAAAAGATAACCTCGAAATTTCTCTGAAACAGCCCACTTGAGGGCAAGAAGCTCAAGTTTCATACTACTGTAGTATGAATTACGGAGCCTCCTGCTGGCGTACGCTATTACTCTCTTCTTATCTCCTTGCTGCTGGTAAACAACAGCACCTAATCCTAAGCCACTTGCATCTGTCTCTACAATGAAAGTACGAGCAAAATCAGGATAACCTAACACAGGAGCAGTGGTAAGTTTCTCTTTCCACAGCTCAAAAGCGGCCTGGCACTCAGATGTCCATGAACCATCAAACAAGTGTTTAGCTTTTGCAGGGCTTCCTTCTCTGAGGCACGCATTGACTAGGTCATGGAGAGGGCCAGCCAGTTGAACTTTCTGTATTAGCTACAGAAACCAAGAAACGACCTCAGATCTTTGAGTGTACTGGGGACTAGCCACTGTTTTACGGAGGTGATCTTCTCTGGGTCTGCCCCAGTACCCTCTGCTGAGGAAACATACTTCTTGCTGAAGGAAGGAAATGGCACTTCTCAAGCTTCACTTTCAACCCTGTCTCTTTCAGTCTCAAGTCTCTCCGAGTGGTCCTGGAACGTCTGAGAGAACACAAGTATGTCATCCAAGTATACTGACAGTATCTAAAAGACTAGGTCACTCATAGTAACTTGCATGAGTCGTTAAAACGTTGCAGGCCCATTACAAACCCCAAACGGCATCCTAAGATACTTCCATAGGCCAAAAGGAGTTGTAAATGCAGTCTTGTGTCTGTCACGTTCTTGCAATGCAACCTGATGGTAAACACTAGCAAGATCAATAGTCGAAAAGAACTTTGCGACGCGAAGGGCATCAAAACTTTCGTCGATGGGAGGCAAAGGAAAAGCATCACGTCTAGTGTTTGCATTCAGTCACCTACAGACAACACATAGACCAAGACTCCCATCAGTCTTACGCGCTAGGACCATAGGGGAAGCGTATGAGGTCGCCTGGATGACACCCTTCTCATCTCCGCTGTTGTTAGCTAAATGTTAGTCTAAAAGAAATGTGAGATAATGTCTAGATGCTTTTTATAGTGGAGATCAAGTTCATAACTTACCTGGCTGGGCTGATGAGACAGTTGATTGCGCAGTCAGATGGAACAGAGTAAATATGCATTTTAACATCATAGATTTAGTCGGTAGTAACTGGTGGAATAGACACTGGCTGAATGCTCTTTTAACCAATCAGCATTCAGGATTAGACCCTCCCCTTGTATAAAATAATATAGACATGTGCGTGAACGAACACACACACACACCAAATTATATACAAATAAAATCGTATTAGTCACATGCGCCGAATCAACAGAGCTTACAATGAAATGCTTACTTACAAGCCCCTAACCAACAATGCAGTTAAAAAAAATTAAAATAATAATAAAACATTTAAGAATAAGAAATAAAAGTAACAAGTAATTAAAGAGCAGCAAATAAATGCTAAAAAAATGTGTTTAGTTGAAAATGTAATTTATATTACAGGCACACTGAGATTGTCAAGTTTAAGTTCAGTTCTAATGCCTCACCACACACACACGGGCGCACGTACACACACACACATTGCTCAACACACTTCCTTATTAAACATGGGCTGGCGGCAGTGTGTTATTGTTGTCACAGTACATAGATATGTCTCTCCTGGTGAGTGACCACTTGGTTCCACGCATATCACTATCAGGAACATCGGAGGGCGGGAGGGGGTTGTGGGTTATGAGAGGGAAGGAGAGCAAACGCATCACTTTGAAAATGTGTCTCCAGAGCTAAACTTGACCAACACGCTAGACTACACACAGCAGTAGACATTAGCTGCAGTACCAACAGCCACACAAAGGAACAATGACACATGTTATCACCTGGCTGAATTAGGCCTGTCTGCCACTGATCAGCAGTGCCCAGACACAAATCCATAAAAATCTTTCACATATGAGAGACTCTGGCTCTATACATAGGTGGCATAAAAACAAACAAAAACATTCTTACAGACTAAAGTTCTTTTAGAGACCAATTCCCAAACCCATAAATAAAATGCTGATAAATGCTTCCGACATAATAGTCTTAAAAATACATGATCAAAGTCCTGAGTAAGAAAGGCCCTGAACGCCTTCAGCACCAGCTTCAAACAGCTGAAAATACAGCATTTTTGGTTAATGAAAAGATATTTCACAGCGGTTTAGATGGTACAGTGATTATCTAGACATTGCTTGTTTTGTCACAAACTGAAATGAGGCAAACTATATTAGAATTTTAGCAACCAGGAAATTGGCGGAGTGACTTCTGCTTATTGCACCTTTAAAAGTTTGTTTCAAAGTCTTGAAGACTTGTTGGGAGTTGTGTAACGGCTGAGCAGAGCTGAGGAGATGCAGGGTGACAGGGAACAGATTGACTCTGCCCGGGGCACACCCTCAGGTTAGACTGGGAAAAGAGATCACTCCCTCCCCCTGATGTTTAGGTGAAAGAGGCGGGGACACAGCTGTGTGTGTGTGTGTATGTGCACACGCATGTGTGTGTGTGACGCCAAGGCCCTACGGCTCAGAATCTGCTGTCGCTATGCAGCTGAAATGTCTTAGCAAAAGAGTGACAGTCTCCGTGACTAATTTGACTCTGAATACTTTGGGAGAAGATATTCTGGAAAGTTTGCCTCTACTTCAAAATGTACCTGCCAGCTTTTAAAACTAAGAAAGATATACAGCTGGAAATTACCAAAAGGCAGCAGCATAAAATAGCAGAAGCCAACTCAGTTTTAAATGCTTTTTCTATTGAGAAGACATTAGATTTCTTCACCAACACAGTTGCCATGAATTTTACAGTAATAAAACATACTTTCAATGGGCACAGTCCCCTGTGGCTCCCTGCTACTGCCATGTACGTGTCTCCTAACCAAGGCCAATGTGACAGGAAGCAGTTGTGCTTGCAGTGATGTAACAATTTGCAGAACTAAATCCTATAGTTTGTTTTGCATAGACAAACACAATGTGTGATACAGTGCCCTGTAACCACTAAATGGCCCTGTGCTGTTGTGAGTACTGTGGGTGTGTTCCTTTGTCGCACACGTCAACACTTTATATTGCAGTCAATTACCACAGCCTTTCATGGTAAGACACACAAACGCACACAGGATGGGAGGGAGAGAACCCTCAAACCAGCACAAAGTGGAAAACACATTAATCTACTGTATATCCACCTCAGCATTAAGTCAGGTGGCAGGGTAGCCTAGTGGTTAGAGCGTTGGACTAGTAACCGGAAGGTTGCAAGTTCAAACCCCCGAGCTGACATGGTACAAATCTTTCGTTCTGCCCCTGAACAGGCAGTTAACCCACTGTTCCTAGGCCATCATTGAAAATAAGAATTTGTTCTTAACTGACTTGCCTGGTTAAATAAAGGTTAAAAAAAAAGTCCAGAAACCATGGTCAACAAAAATTGACCTTGATGTAAATCTCATTATCCTGAAGCAGAGCTCTTATCTGGAAGTCTAGATACAGTAATTCACTTTGTTTCATATAGATACTTCAGGTCAAAGAGGAAACAGGAAACTCTCCCTCTTCTCCAAATTTCCATCTCACCTTTCTTTGGCAGAGGGAAATGAACAAGCTACTCTTAAAGGCATGATCAAAAATCCATAAAAGTCATCTGAGGGTGCAATGCATTGCACCACCTCAAAGACATGGCCAAAATACTCCACAGTAGCAATTCACGGTTCACCCCCACTGTGTTGTTTTGTACCCAGACAGTCAGCCCCTGCTATCACACCGTGACTCACAGAGCAAGCAGGTTGAGGATGTTTACAGCCCGCTTTTTTCAGCCTCAAACGAACGGCTCTAATTACCAACGGTCTGTGGCGTGGCGCTGCACATACACAGACCCCGGACCCAAGAATTAAAAATGGATGTTACAGAGAGAGAGAAGACCTTGATGTGCAGGTGTAGTTGGTGTGGTGGGGAGTTGCTAGCAGCAATAAGGAAACACTCCTTTAATGGCAGACAGACACAGCAGCCCCAGTGACACCTGACTACATCACACTACAAAGCAGAACCACACCAAACCCAGGCAAGCAAGCCTAACCCCATGGTCCAATCCAGCCTCATACTCTACAAAATACTAAAAAAAAAAACATACTCCCTCCCCTCATGTACCTCCATTATATGCCATAGGCCTACAGATGAGTTACCAACAACACCACTGCAGGGATAAAAAAAAACTTTGTTGCACAATCCAGAACGACTGGCCGTGTGGAAACTGCGTTTGAGTATGTGGTCAATTCGTGTGTACTGAGAAGTTCACAAGGTCCTATTGAGAGCGTACTCATTATGATGACACATACGTAGGCCTACATACAGCAGACCGCGGGACAGGCTGACATCTTGTGAGAGAAAGGTGTAGTCGCACCCCTCTCCGTAAGAGACCAAAGTCATCATTTGAAACGTGTAGTTGTTTCGTTTAAATGTTTCATTCAGCTCAGGATTAGCGAAGGATGCATGCACCTGTTGAAAATGCACCTAGATCTACCTGTCGAAACCCAGTGCAGTTCAAATACTTTGAGGCTTCTGCTCTAAATTACTTTCAACATGCACTGCTTCAAGTAGCCTTTCCATCACCATCGTCTTCAAACGTGACTAATTTAACAACCTTTGCACACGCCCCCAACATCCTCCGTGATCCAATCGATTTTTACCTATGGTCACGGGATTTCACCGTGGTACCACTAATGACTAGAAAGCAGATTCGGTAATTGTTGCTACTTTTTCCGAGACCTAGGATAATGGAGGAGCGTTCAAGTCAGGTAAACTGAAATAGCATAACACCGTTTTTGGTTTAAAGCGTTGTTTATTAACATGACACCGTTAACTTGCCATGGACGTGTATCTAAAGCAGTTCACTAGTTGCTGGCCTTCATGTAATATGATTCACACACTGGACAATGGTGTGCAATTAATGCCTTTTGCAAGTGAAGTTCTCGAAATGTTGCTTGTTTCACAAAACATTTGCTCTTACAATTCAACACCCTTAGCCTACTTATGTCAGTATCACCCGAAGTGTTTCTAGTTGTAAATAAGAGAGCCGTTCTCGGGTATTATAAAGGTCGCAAAACGTTAACTGATTCTGTAGGTTTGTTTGCTAAAGCGGTTAATTGTTTATTGATCTACAAAACCCACATGTCAAGTACAGAGGCCTCTGATCAACTGCCCACTCCGTTGGATAACAAAAAAGCACATTTTCAAAATTGGACTATATATTGACAGCTTAATAATACTCTCACGACGTGTCTTCATAAAGTAGATTGAAAAGATAAACGTCTCAATCTTTGTTCTAGCAGGTGTTGAACCCGGAGCGACTGAAGGCGCTGGAGATGTGGCTGCAGGAGACTGACGTCAAACTGACCCAGGTCAATGGCCAGAGAAAATATGGAGGTCCACCTGATGGTATGTATGATTGGAACCAAATGGCCTATGGTGCTGTAAATGCTCATGTTTTCAGTGGTAGGCATCACAGTTTGAGGTATCCAGTGGTGTAAAGTATTACTTAAGTTGTCTTTGGATGTATCTGTACTTTACTATATAACTTTTACTTCAATACATTCCTAAAGAAAATAGTGTACTTTTTACTACATACATTTTTCCTGACACCCAAAAGTACTCCTTACATTTAATGCTTAGCGGGAAATGAACATGATCCAATTCATGCAGGTATTAATTGAACATCCCTGGTAATCTCTGTTTCTGATCTGGTGGACTCACTAAACATGTGCTTTGTATGCAAATAATATTTGAGTGTGCCCCTGGCTATCCCAAAAAATATAAATTGTGCCTCTGGTTTGCTTAATATAAGGAATTTTAACATTTACACATACTTTTGATTCTTAAGTATATTTTAGCAATTACATTTACTTTTGATATTTAAGTATATTTAAAACCTTAGACTTTCTCAGGTAGTATTTTACTGGGTTACCTTAATAGAAAATGACCCACACAAAAGTATCTTTACTTTTAATCAAGTATGACAATTGGATACTTTTTCCACCACTGGAAGTATATTCAATGTATGAAGAACTGTAGAGTTGTGGATAATTTTGTCAATCTATATGCCTACTCGATCTCCTGCATGGCAATAGCCATTTTACCTAATCACTCTCTAACGGCACACCCTGTTGAAGTGATCAGTTCACACACGGAGAACTTACTCATCTACAGTGAAAAGACTGGCAAGCCAATTGGAATTAAGGCAAATTCAAAAGGGGTGTATTCATTACGTAACCATTTCAGAAGCAAACTAAAGCAAACCGTTTATTGAACATTCCGGTAGGTCCCTCATTGTTCCATTTGCCTCCGCTTAAGAAACCTTTTGCAACAGAATCCGCGTAATGAATACGTCCCTGGGCACCTCCGATGTTTGCTGATCTGTAAAGTGGAAAAAGTTTCTCCATTACCCTTCAGATCTGTAGACATCAAAAAGTTAGGAGAAAGGCTAGGGAGAGAATAACTTGCAAGTTAAAGCCACTCCTGACTCCACTGCTCCCTCTGGTGGTTAGACTGGCTTGGCGCCCCCCCTGGGCCGGGCTGTGAGGTGTTCATCAGCCAGATCCCACGGGATGTCTTCGAGGACCAGCTGATTCCGCTGTTCCGTGCGGTGGGCCCTCTCTGGGAGTTCCGCCTCATGATGAACTTCAGCGGACAGAACCGTGGCTTTGCCTACGCCAAGTACGACAGCCCTGTCTCGGCCGCTGCCGCCATCCGCTCGTTGCATGGCCGTGCCCTGGAGACAGGGGCACGCCTCAGTGTACGGCGCAGCACAGAGAAACGTCAGCTCTGTCTTGGGGAGCTGCCCACCAGCACAAGGAGGGAGCAACTGCTGCAGGTCAGGAGGGAGGGGTGGGTGGTTCAGGTGGAGGGACTTGTGGGGTGGGAATGATGCATGTAGAAACAGAACATTACAAAAATAGCTGAATTTACAGTTTAGATGTTTGGTCTGTGTGTAATTCTTGTGTCCCACCTGCAGGTGCTGCTGGACTTCTCTGAGGGGGTAGAGGGCGTGTCCCTGAGAGCAGGACCTCGGGAACAGGGGATGTCTGCAGTGGTGGTCTATGCCTCCCACCATGCAGCTTCCATGGCCAAGAAGGTGCTGATTGAAGGTAGGCCAGGGTTCTCATGGAGATTCAGTATACTGATCAGCGCACACAGCTTTCTGTTAGCAGCTCTTACATTTGAAATGCTCCCATCTGACCTTTAATGTGTTCCGTTTGCTTTTTCTCCTCTCTGCAGCCTTTAAGAAACGCTTTGGGCTGGCCATCACTTTGAAGTGGCAGTCCTCTTCTAGGCCCAAGCACGAAGAGCCTCCCAGACCCTCCAAAACGCCGCCTCCTTCTCCCAAACCTCCCCGCTGCTCCCTCCTCGACAGCCCCCGGCCTCCCCTGCGCCTCTCCCAGCGTCAGCTCCCTTCCTTCTCCCGGGCTGTGAGGGCACCCCCTCCCATGGTGCACACTGCTCCTGAATCCCCCAGGGAGGTGACCATGGTGCCTCCTGTGGATGCAGCAGCCCTGCTCCAGGGTGTGTGTGAGGTGTACGGGCAGGGGAAGCCCCTCTATGACCTGCAGTACCGCCACATGGGGCCTGACGGGTTCCTGTGCTTCAGCTACCGGGTGTATGTGCCGGGGCTGGCTACACCCTTCACCGGGATGGTGCAGACTCTGCCCGGCCCCACCCCTGGAGCCATACAGGAAGAGGCTCGCAGAGCTACAGCCCAGCAGGTCCTCAGCACTCTGTACAGGGCCTGATAGTGTTGAAGCACACATCCCATACTTTGTTTTAATTATGAAAATACTTAATGTTTGGCACTCTTTTATACTTAGTAAGTAGATGCATGATTTTACTTTTATTTTGAACCACTTTTGCATGTTTCTGCACCATTGAATTGTTTCTCATAATAAAATGAGATTTGTCAAATGTCTAGCAGTTGTGTGGTATACATCTGAAATATGCTCATGAATTGAACTAATCAAGCAAATATCAGATGAATCTGTTTATTGGTGGGTTAAAAGAACTGGCATATTTTACCTTGGTGCTCAGACTGAAGCTGTAATGCAGTGACTTGCAACAGTATGTCTTATGTTCATTGTCCTTGAGGCTACGCAGGTGTCTGGGTAGTTGGCATGAAACCACTGCCTTTAATGGTCTTAATATAATGAGAGCAGCCTGGACGAGTGGAACAAATTCCACAGTTGAAGGCAGCGGTGAGACCTGTTTGGGCCACGACCCAGGGTGCTGTCAGGCAAAAACCATGACTTAGACATCTGCGGTCCTTTTCTTGATTTCCTCTGCTAGTTCTGCTCTCGATACATCAATCTGAGAACCAGACCGGAGAGAAACATGTTTGAGGGGTGGTGTTTTATTCAACCAGGGAAAGCACATTGTAGACCTACCTGGCCAAGGCAACAATCAATACATTACATGATCTAGCCTAAAATTTTTTACAATCCCATCAATATTTTAAATTAAATCAGTGGCACTAACATATGAAGTATGGATTGTAGACTACTCCATGCATCTGGTGCACAAGAAGAGAGGGCAGTCTTGCATAATACTGTGGATGTCCTGGGGACTAGCAACCACCTAGCGTACCAGGTATGGTAACTAATGGTGAGGGAGTTTGGTGTGTGACTCACCTCCTCTCGGCTGTGGACTGTTCGGAGTTTCACCACCCCGTCCTTGAGCTCCTGCTCCCCCAGGATCGCCACCAGGGGGATCCCAGAGTCCTCGCAGTGCTGCAGCTGGCTCAGCAGCTTGGGGTTCTTCTTATACATCACCTCTGCCTGACAACACACACATCAGTGCTATTAAAAAGGTTCCTCTTATGAAGTCACACAAAGCCTTTTCAGAAGTGGAAATTAACTCTACATGCACATCACTCACTGTGATTGAACACACACCTTGATCCCAGCGTTCCACAGTTCAGCGGTCAGTCTGAGTCTCTCATTTAGGAGGTTCTTCTGTGCAGAGGCCACCATGACCTGGGTCTCTGTGGTGCGCACCTTCTGCGCCGATGCCTGGGGGGCCAGATCCCAACACACCAGTCAGACACACAGGCTTTCTCATGCACTTATGAATAAACAAGACTGAGTGTAGAGCTGACAGTTTGATAATGCCCCTTCCTTACCTCAGCCTTCTGTTCCATGATGGAGAAGACCCTTTCGATGCCGATGCTGACCCCCACACACGGCACCTTCCTGCCCTTGGGGTCAAACATGCCCACCAGGCCGTCGTAGCGCCCGCCACCCGCCACGCTGCCCACGCTCACTCCCTCCTCTGCCTTCTCGTCCACCCCATTCTGGGTCGCCGCCACATTGACCGGGCCGTTCTGAGTCAGAATGGCCTCAAAGATCACTCCTGTGTAGTAGTCCAACCCACGGGCCAGACTTAGGTCAAACACCACCTGGGGGAGGAGAGAGAGGACAGATTGGGAGGAAGGAACACGAGATTAATGATATGGCAAAAGGACTGCAACCTATCCAGCTAATTTCAGCTGATCATATCTGTATAACCGCTGACCCCCAAAACTATTTCTGTTAAACTAAATGCCTCTACAGAGTAAGCTGTCGATGTACAGATTACCTCAGTCATATCACCTTAATCACCAGACAACCTCTCACCTTGTCTGTGACCTGGAAGAGCTGTAGGTAGCTGAAGAGCTGCTTCATGTCTGTGAGGCCGGCACACGCCTGCTTGCTCTGCGACATCTTAGCGTCCTGCAGTAGGCGCTCAGCTAGGTCCATTCCCCCTGGAACACACACCAACCAGACAAGTTCAGACAGGGGAAAGGTCAAAGGTCAGTCTGCGTGTGTGATCTGTCCTCACCCTGCATACTGACATATTGTCCGATCTGATCAGCTGCCTCCTCAGAGAGACCCTTCTCATTCACCATCTCACTCTTTACATCCTCCCACGACATCTATAGAGAGAGAGAATAAAGAAACAAGTCCCTATCAACTTGTTTTGCATATTAAGATATTGCTCAGGTTTATTGTTATGCATTCCATTTCCTTAACCACATAAGAGTTGGGTTGAGTGCAGTGGATTTACCTTGTCCAGTTTGTCCACTGTGGAGCAGATAGTACGGAACTTGTCATCTGGAACACCACACACTGCAAACATCCCATCTAGAATACGTCTGTCGTTCACCTGCACAGAGAGGATATTATGGTGGGGATGAGAGTTAGGAGGAGTACATCCACAAATTCATTGCTTCAGATTGTATCTCAAGATGTTTGACCGTGGGTGCTGTATGTGTGGATGCGTCTCTGACCTACCTTGATGCGGAAGTCTCCCAGCTCCAGCTCACTCAGGATCTCGTGGACAATCTTCAGGCACTCAGCGTCTGGGATCATGGGGTCGTACTGGCCTGCAATGTCAAAATCCTGGGAGGGGGAGAGACGCACATAGAGAGCTAGAAAATGGGTCATGTATATCCACAAACACCTGGATGTAGCAGAAACCAATAACTATTCCAATGTTAAAGTTGATGTTGAAAGTCTAACACCAGGGTTTACGTTTCACCCAATAACCCGATCGCTCGGATGCTTACACACTGATAGAACTCCCTGTAGCGGCCGCGGGTCATGGCAGGGTTGTCACGGCGATAGACCTTGGCGATGTGGTAGCGCTTGATGTTGGTGATCTTGTTCATGGCCAGGTAACGGGCAAAGGGCACCTGAGAGGGGGCGGGGTCAAGGACTTGTAGACACCTGATTGGCTCACAACGTGGATAAAACCCACAAGGGGATATACAGCTAGTTTGCTTTAGGGGAATTTTGGGAATTAACTTACCAATCTGCAAGCTATCCCACTTAACAATGTATGCATCAGGACTAATACAAGGATACAGTGAGATCATCTCTCCTCCTTGGTCCTTCAGGTCGTAGATGAGCTTAGAGTCCTCCCCATACTTTCCCGTCAACGTTTCCTACAAAATCATAGATGGGAGAAAATGGTCAACCTAAGTACATTATGTATTACAAATCGAGGGGCTAGTTCATCTCTTTCTATTCTTCGTCAACGGTGTGTTTGTGTGTGTATTTGCCACGCGCACACACCTTCAGCTCAAAGACGGGCGTGTCGATGGTCTCGGCTCCGTGGCGTTTGAAACAGCGAATAATGGTGTTGAAGACTCTCTCTCTGATGGCCATCTGCTTAGGGTTATAGTCCCTGGTGCCCTGAGAGAGAGAAGGAGAGGGAGATGAAGAGATGGGAGGGCAAGAGAGAGAAAAATAGTGCATAAGCAATACAACACCTAGTGATTTGGACTTTCAATAAAGACAAGTAGTAAACATATTACACAACAAGTTCTCTTGACCATCCACTGCCTGTGAGATGCACTCTCCATGGTGGCAGTCTATACCTTAGCAGTCTTGAGCGTGAATTGGTGTTTGCCTTCATCTCCTCCAATTTGAGCCTTCAGCTTTAACAATTTGGCCACTTCCTCATCAATCTAGGAAAGAAACAAACAAAGTTAAAAATCAGTGTTCACCAGGACCTTAAACCGATCCTCCCCCATTCCCATTCCACCCTCCAGAATATGGGTCTCACCTGAGACACAGTCATCCCACCAGAAAGGGTGCGTAGAGAGCGGACACACAATCGAGACCGATGGCCCGCCAACCCCGCACACAGACGCAGGGATGCCATATCCAGGGTATTTATTGCAGCAGAAAAAGCAACCAAAAAACAACCAAAAATGGCCGTTCAGGAGTGCGGCATCACATCAGCAGTACAGTCCAATAGAAAAAACATCCACCAAGACAGGTGAGGGGTTATCCAATTCAAAAGCAGGGTTATCCAGGAATATCCAGTGGAAGTGTTTGGATCCCAAGTAGTGACATGTGGAGGAGGTAGATGATGATGGACGTAGATTTGGCCCCAGCAGGGTGGTTGGCATCGAGCAGGAAGAACAGGAGAAAAATGGTGAGCAACCCTATCACTAGGGAGGAGGGCAGGCATGACACATCATCACAACATGGAGGACAAAACATGAGAGGCAGGGGTCAATCAAACCATCAAGCCTAATCACAGCCCAGAATTAAACCAACTAACTGGCCTATCACAGCCCAGAGACATGGGTGGGCGCAGGACTTAACTTACCCCTGGAATCAGAACTAGGCCTATCTCTGGACCAGACAAGCACTGGGCCGTGTTCACGAGGAACAAATCTGGATATAAAAACAAAATAATTAAACTGTGTGTCCTACTGAACACGACCTGATCCAGTGATGTAGGAAGGTCTGAGCTCCAGCCCCTTGGCATTCAAATCAAATTGAAAAGATAGAAACACAGAGAAAGAGAGGCAGAGAGAACAATACAGTTGAGGATAGAGACTAAAGGTGGAGACAGACTCAGTGCAAGAAGCTCACCATTCTGCCATTGAAAGGAACTATGTATTCACACAGGCTGGAATACAAATGTACAACGATTGACCAGCCCACTAACAATTGCGCATGTTATGACAGCTATCTTGCTAATTATGCCAAATTGCAGGGAGATTTCATCATCAGCCGTGATGCCTGACAGCTATTTTTTGCTGAATAATTTGGGTCACTATGATTATCTACCTTGGCCACGTGCATCAGAATATAATTCATTATTTACTTCGCAATGGCCATGACATGAATGCCACTTCTAATTGAACTAACGCTAGCTAGCTATTTTGCGATTCATTCATCTGATAGAGAACCGTCGAGGCCGGTGTCTTGGCACTGCTACCGCTAGCTTATCGCGTATGGCAAGAGTCTACGTTTCCACCAATGTCAATAAAACTGAACGTCGTGAATACTGACTTGCTCTTTGCTGGCTTTCTCTGTCTTTAGCTTCCGCACGACTTCTCCTTGTGTTTTAATTGCATCTTGTATCTGCGCTTTATCGGCCATTGTGTTCTAATGTCAACGAAACTAGAAGGAATATCTATGTGCTACTGCTGCTAACTCTTCCTCGAAGACCGGAAGCTGGGATCCGATGATATACCTACACGTACCACACAGTCGCAGTTTATTCAAGACTGCGTTTGTCAGAGCGTGATGAAACAATGTAGCAATTTAGCGCTAGTAAGTAGTACATACCAGATACACTATAAAAATCATGTTTTAGCAGAAAGACATGGAATGAAACGAAGGCACTTGCAATAAAAAGAGTTTAACACTTCCGACACTAACTATTAACTTGATTTTGTACTTATTATACAGTATAAGTAGTGTGATTTTCACTTACTAAGTATGTAGGGGATGTAGCTCAGTGGTAGAGCGCATGCTTTGCATGTATGAGGCCCCGGGTTCAATCCCCGGCATCTCCACTCCACACCTTTTGATAAAGATCTGTTTTCTGGTGTTACAATTGTATGAAGCGGATGAAGTTGACTATACATATTCCCGGATAAATGAAGAAATTCACCAATCAACAAAATGTTTATCATCAACAGAAATAAGTTACATATTAGATTTAATTTGATGGAAATTTTAAAGATGTTTTATTTTCCTTCCAGTAGGCTATTATTTGTTATCTACGTTCTCACTAACCCAAGTTAATTCAAGAACTCAGATACACATGGCATTGGTTGAGCCTAATAGCCTAACTTAGCATATAGTATATTATATATTCATAGTATATTCTGGAGCCCTATTCTTCTCTCATATATCACGTTCTGTTACTTTTTACTACTTGTATTTATATAGTATTTGTATTCACTTGTAGTTTGCTTACTGTTGTTTTTTTACATTGCGCTGTTGTATTTAATTGCACCGTTTACACTGTATCCGGTGCATATGACCAATCAACTTTATTTGGATTGGATTTATAACATTTTCACGACCATTTTATTATGTGATAGTCAAGGATTTGTGCTGCACTTATTCTTATGAACAAATGTCAACAGACAGTTTGATGTTGAGTTGTCTAGTCTCAGCTTTCTGCATGTGCTCACTGAGAATGTTTTGTAAACAAACATCAGTGTTTTGTTGTTAAACTTGATATATTTGATTTATTTAGAATGTCTCTCCGAAGGCATGAAAATGTCTGCTACAGGTTAGGTTATGCTTGTAATGTGTAGATTGTCAGTAATATAATACCCTATTTTAGCCACACGCACACACACTTCTCAACTGTAGCATTGGTGTCTGTGCAACACCCAATGTTTCTGCTCCCTTTAGACATCTAGTTAACAGGGGAATGTTGGAGGCACAGTAGTCACATTGTGACCTGCAGTACCCAGCTAACAGCAGGACCTACATAGTCACAGTATGAATCTGTATTGTCCTTCAAGTTAAATATGGAGTTGGCCTCACTTGACACCAGTTACTGTAAGTCTAACTCCAGTTGTCCTAGACATGATATCAGTCTGTTTCAGCACTAAGATGTTTGCCAGTATACCATACTAGTTTTAATTGAATTGAATTAAAGAGCCTTTACAGTGAAAAATGAAATCAGATTGTGTCAGTTGATGATCTGGTGATTTCAACAACCTTCCCAAACCTGTTCTTGTCATTTGAGCAGACTGGCATCATGCAGTGAACACCTTTCCTTCTATAACTACAGGTATGTGACAGGATGTTACAATTAGCGCAGTGAGATCTTTTATTTTTTAAATTAAGATTATTATTCTAAAAAAACGTTTTGTTACGTTATTTGTAACTTATTTTGTACATGATGTTTCTGTCACCGTGTCTTATGACCGAAAATAGCTTCTTGATATCAGGGCAGCGATTACTCACCCTGTACTGGAGGAATTCTTTTCAACGAGTCGGATGGGAAGGATTTACTCTAGACACCCGACAAGGCCCTCATCCCCGTCATTCGCAGGAGGAAAAGACTGAGATATTGTGGACAACGGTCCGGGTATCCGTCGCCGAGAGGGTAATCTACCTTTACCATCGGTCCAATTAGCCAACATACAATCAATCAATAATAAAACAGACGAACTACGAGCACGTATATCCTACCAAGGGGACGTTAAAAACCGTAATATCTTATGTTTCACTGAGTCGTGGCTGAACGACGACATGATTAACATACAGTTGGCGGGTTTTAATCTTTTTCGGCAGGATAGAACAGTGGTCTCCTGACCCCTCCTGTCTCAGCCTCCAGTATTTATGCTGCAGTAGTTTATGTGTCGGGGGGCTAGGGTCAGTTTGTTATATCTGGAGTACTTCTCCTGTCCTATTCGGTGTCCTGTGTGAATGTAAGTGTGCTCTCTCTAATTCTCTCTTTCTCTCTTTCTTTTTCTCTCTCGGAGGACCTGAGCCCTAGGACCATGCCTCAGGACTACCTGACATGATGACTCCTTGCTGTCCCCAGTCCACCTGGCCGTGCTGCTGCTCCAGTTTAAACTGTTCTGCCTTATTATTATTCGACCATTCTGGTCATTTATGAACATTTGAACATCTTGGCCATGTTCTGTTATAATATCCACCCGGCACAGCCAGAAGAGGACTGGCCACCCCACATATGCTCTCTCTAATTCTCTCTTTCTTTCTCTCTCTCGGAGGACTTGAGCCCTAGGACCATGCCCCAGGACTACCTGACATGATGACTCCTTGCTGTCCCCAGTCCACCTGACCGTGCTGCTGCTCCAGTTTCAACTGTTCTGCCTTATTATTATTCAACCATGCTGGTCATTTATGAACATTTGAACATCTTGGCCATGTTCTGTTATAATCTCCACCCGGCACAGCCAGAAGAGGACTGGCCACCCCACATAGCCTGGTTCCTCTCTAGGTTTCTTCCTAGGTTTTGGCCTTTCTAGGGAGTTTTTCCTAGCCACCGTGCTTCTACACCTGCATTGCTTGCTGTTTGGGGTTTTAGGCTGGGTTTCTGTACAGCACTTTGAGATATCAGCTGATGTACGAAGGGCTATATAAATACATTTGATCTGATTTGATTTGATCTCTGGTAAGACAAGGGGCAGAGGGCCTTTGTATATTTGTAAACAACAGCTGGTGCACGAAATCTAAGGAAGTTTCGAGGTTTTGCTCGCCTGAGGTATCTCATGATAAGCTGTCGACCACACTATTTACCAAGAGAGTTTACATGTATATTTTTCATAGCTGTCTATATTCCACCACACACCAATGCTGGCACTAAGACGGCACTCAATGAGCTGTATACGGCCATTAGCAAACAGGAAAATGCTCATCCAGAGGTGGCGCTCCTAGTGGCCAGGGACTTTAATGCAGGGAAACTCAAATCAGTTACACCAAATTTCTATCAATATGTTAAATGTGCAGCCAGAGGGGAAAAAACTCTGGACCACCTTTACTCCACACACAGACACACATACAAAGCTCTCCCTCGCTCTCCATTTGGCAAATATGACCATAATTCTATCCTCCTGATTCCAGCTTACAAACCAAAACTAAAGCAGAAAGCACCAGTGACTCGGTCGATAAGAAAGTGGTCAGATTAAGCAAATGCTAAGCCACAGGACGGTTTTGCTAGCACAGACTGGAATATGTTCATGGATTCTTCAGATGGTATTGTGGAGGACACCACATCAGTAACTGGCTTCTTCAATAAGTGCATCGATAACGTCTTCCCCACAGTGACCGTACCTTACATACCCCAACCAGAAGCCATGGATTACAGGCAACATCCGCACTGAGTTAAAGAGTAGAGCTGCCGCTTTTAAGGAGTGGGACTCTAACCCGGAAGCTTATAAGAAATCCCGCTATGCCCTCCGACGAACCATCAAACAGGCAAAGCGTCAATACAGGACTAAGATTGAATCGTACTACACCGGCTCCGACGCTCGTCGGATGCGGCAGGGCTTGCAAACTATTACAGCCATGAGCTGCCCAGTGACACAAACCTACCAGATTAGCTAAATTACTTTTATGCTTTCTTCGAGGCAAGTAACACTGAAACATGCATGAGAGGACCAGCTGTCCCGGACGACTGTGTGACCACGCTCTCCGTAGCCGATGTGAGTAAGACCTTTAAACAGGTCAACATTTAAACAGGCCAGACAGATTACCAGGACGTGTACTCCGAGCATGCCCTGACCAACTGGCAAGTGTCTTCACTGACATTTTCAACCTGTCCCTGACTGAGTCTGTAATATCAACATGTTTCAAGCAGACCACCATAGTCCCAGTGCCCAAGAACACTAAGGTAACCTGCCTAAATGACTACCAACCCGTAGCACTCACGTCTGTAGCCATGAAGTGCTTTGAAAGGCTGGTCATGGCTCACATCAACACCATTATCCCATAAACCCTAGACTCACTCCAATATGCATACAGCCCCAACAGATCCACAGATGATGCCATCTCTATTGCACTCAACACTGCCCTTTCCCACCTGGACAAAAGGAACACCTATGTGAGAATGATATTCATTGACTACAGCTCAGGGTTCAACACCATAGTGCCCTCAAAGCTAATCACTAAGCTAAGGACCCTGAGACTAAACACCTCCTTCTGCAAGTGGACCCTGGACTTCCTGACAGGCCATCCCCAGGTGGTAAGGGTAAGGAACAACACATCCGCCATGCTGATCCTCAACACGGGGGCCCCTCAGGGGTGCGTGCTCAGTCCCCCCCTGTACTCCCTGTTCACTAATGACTGCATGGCTAGGCACGACTCCAACACCATCATCAAGTTTGCCGATGACACAACAGTGGTAGGCCTGATCACCGACAACGATGAGACAGCCTATAGGGAGGAGGTCAGAGACCTGGTCATGTGGTGCCAGGACAACAACCTCTCCCTCAACGTGGTCAAGACAAAGGAGATGATTGTGGACTATAGGAAAAGGAGGACCGAGCACACCCCCATTCTCATCGACAGGGTTGTAGTGGAACAGGTTGAGAGCTTCAAGTTCCTTGGTGTCTACATCACCAACAAGATATCATGGTCCAATCACACTAAGACAGTTGTGAAGAGGGCACGACAAAGCCTATTCCCCCTCAGGAGACTGAAAAGATTTAGCATGGGTCCTCAGATCCTCAAAAGGTTCTACAGCTGCACTGGTTACATCATACTATGGCAACTGCTCATTCTACGACCGCAAGGCACTACAGAGGGTAGTGCGTATGGCCCAGTACATCACTGGGGTCAAGCTCTCTGCCATCCAGGACGTCTATATCAGACGGTGTCAGAGGAAGGCCCTTAAAATTGTCAAAGACTCCAGCCACCCTAGTCATAGACTGTTCTCTCTGCTACCGCACGGCGGTACCGGCGGTACCGGAGCGCTAAGTCGCGGTCCAAAAGGCTTCTTAACAGCTTCTACTCCCAAGCCATAAGACTCCTAAACAACTAATCAAAGGGCTACCCAGACCCCTCTTTTATGGTGCTGCTGCTACTCTCTGTTTATAATGTATACATAGTCACTTTAACTCTACTTACATGTACATATTACCTCAATTACCTCGACTAACCGGTGCCCCCGCACATTGATTTTGTACCGGTACCGCCTGTATATAGCGTCGCTTGTTATTTTTCTGCTGCTGTTTAATTATTTGTTACTTTTATTTTCTATTTTCTACTCATCTATTTTTTACTTAATTTTTTAAATTTTTTATTCTCAATGTTGATTAAGGGCTTGTAAATAAGCATTTCACTGTAAGGTCTGCACCTGTTTTATTCGGCACATGTGACAAATACAATTTGATCTGAACTCATATATCATAACAACATACAGGAACTCAAGTCCTTTTCTTCACCTGACCTAGAATTCCTTGCAGTCAAATGCCGACCGCATTATCTACCAAGAGAATTCTCTTCGATCATAACCACAGTCGTGTGTACCCCCCCAAGCAGACACATCGACGGCCCTGAAAGAAATTAATTTGACTCTATGTAAACTGGAAACCAGATATCCTGATCCCGCATTTACTGTAGCAGGGGATTTTAACAAGGCTATTCTGAAAACAAGGCTCCCTAAATTTTATCAGCATATCGAATGCGCGACCCGGGCTGGCAAAACCCTGGAACATTGTTATTCTAACTTCCGCGACGCATACAAAGCCCCCCCTTTCAGAAAATCTGAGGTATGTGGCAGGGTCTACAGTCAATCACGGACTACCAAAGGAAAACCAGCCCTGTCGCGGACCACGATGTCTTGCTCCCAGACAAACTAAACAACTTCTTTGCTCGCATTGAGGACAATACAGTGCCACTGATATGGCCCGCTACCAAAACCTGTGGGCTTTCCTTCACTGTAGCCAACGTGAGTAAAACATTTAAACGTGTTAACCCTCACAAGGCTGCTGGCCCAGACGGCATCCGCAGCCGTGTCCTCTGAGCATGCGCAGACCAGCTGGCTGGTATGTTTACGGACGTACTCACTCAATCCCTATCCCAGTCTGCTGTTTCCACATGCTTCAAGAGGGCCACCATTGCTCCTGTTCCCAAGAAAGCTAAGGTAACTGTGCTAAATGACTATCGCCCCGTAGCACTCACTTCCGTCATCATGAAGTGCTTTGAGAGACTAGTCAAGGACCATATCACTTTCACCTTACCTGACACCCTGGACCCACTCCAATTTGCTTACCGCCCCAATAGGTCCACAGACGACGCAATCGCAATCACACTGCCCTAACCCATCTCGACAAGAGGAATATCTATGTAAGAATGCTGTTCATCGACTACAGCTCAGAATTGAACACCATAGTACTCTCCAAACTCGTCATTAAGCTCGAGACCCTGGGTCTCGACCCCGCCCTGTGCAACTGGGTCCTGGACTTCCTGACAGGCCTCCCCCAGGTGGTGAGGGTAGGTAACAACATCTCCACCCCACTGATCCTCAACACTGGTGCCCCACATGTTGCGTTCTCAGCCCTCTCCTGTACTCACTGTTCACCGATGACTGCATTGCCATGCACGCCTCCAACTCAATCATATAGTTTGCAGACGACACTACAGTGGTAAGCTTGATTACCAACAACGACAAGACGGCCTACAGGGAGGAGGTGAGGGTCCTCGGAGTGTGGTGTCAGGAAAATAACCTCACACTCAATGTCAACAAAACAAAGGAGATGATCGTGGACTTCAGGAAGCAGCAGAGGGAGCAGCACCCTATCCACATTGATGGGACAGTAGTGGAGAAGGTGGAAAGTTTTTAGTTCCTCGGCGTACACTTCACTGACAAACTGAAATGGTACACACAGGAAGGCCAAAAAGATCATCAAGGACAACAACCACCCGAGCCACTGCCTGTTCACCCTGCTATATCATCCAGAGGGCGAGGTCAGTTCAGGTGCATCAAAGCAGGGGCCGAGAGACTGAAAAACAGCTTCTATCTCAAGGCCATCAGACTGTTAAACAGCCATCACTAACATTGAGTGGCTGCTGCCAACATACTGACTCATCTCTAATGATGTAATAAATGTATCACTAGCCACTTTAAACAATGCCACGTTATATAATGTTTACATACCCTACATTTACTCATCTCATACGTACATACTGTCCTCTATACCATCTACTCCATCTTGCCGTTCGGCCATTGCTCATTCATATATTGTTATGTGCATATTCTTATTCATTCCACTTGTGTGTATAAGGTAGTTGTTGTGAAATTGTTAGGTTAGATTACTGTTAGATATTACTGCATGGTCGGAACTAGAACCACAAGCATTTCGCTACACTCGCATTAACATCTTCTAACCATGTGTATGTGACAAATACAATTTGATTTGATATCCTCCATGTTCAATAGTGTAAAAAAACGGCACATCTGAAAGATGTCAGTTGTGAGGTATGCTACATTTTGAGTGAAAAACAAAGACTACATGCAATACTGAGTGCCCAAAAATGATCTCAGTTGCCTGAGGAACCATAAGTTCAGCCCCACAATTTGGGCATTCCCAGATTCCCAGACACACTACCCCATTCACACATTCAACCTTATACCCCCTTGCCTGTTTCAGGGGTCCAAAAATACAGCCTCCATGAATTAACCATCTCCACCTCCACACATCACCTTTGACCCCGCCCAACCACCACATACACTTATGGTCGGCCCCGTTGTCAAGACAGCAGGGTTAACTATTTTACTATATTTTTTTAGTTTGGCAGCCAACTCTATAGATGAAAGGAATTTGAATATTGTCAGTGGAGTTAAACCACAGACTAATGGGATGACGTTGGTGTTGTTGTGTTGAGTGGCTGAGGTTCAGAATGAGGGATTTAAACAACGAGTGGTGGTGATAATTTTGCTGTGTTTTATCCATTTTTGTCTCTGCTTTGACAGGTTATGGTGAAAGATCAGGGGGATCAAGTTTCCTTTTAGATAAAAAAGGGAGTCCTATCTATGCATGTTTTTTCAATCATACATTTTCCCTGAGACAGAGAGAATGAAGGAGAAAGAGAGACGGTGCATCTCTACTGGTGCATCTGGAAAAGTACTCTGTTCTTAGCCCTCCTCTCCTGCATTGTCACTCAGATCTGCTTACTTTTGTCTCTGTATCACTTTGTAGCTCAGTTGGTAGAGCATGGTGCTTGTAATGCCATGGTAGTGGGTTTGATTCCTGGGACACCCATATGTATGCATGTGTAGCGTGGTTCGTTCTGCGTTGTGTACTTTTAATTAGGACGCTGCCACAACTGAAGGTCTGCTAGTGGAATTATTTTTATTTGCCCTGCACACGAAGAGACAACACACATTATGTTAACCCTTGGCGCAGTCCTAGCTCTCAAGCACCTTGCTAGCCGAAGGTCAGGCAAAAGAGAACAATAAGGGTGTACGGAAATACAGATAACCCGCGATGGGCCAAACCAAAATATACAAAACTTTTACAATCACATGTCTGCACAATATTGATTTTAAAAAGTGTTTGTACACCAAAGATAAACATTAGCTATGCAGCTGTAATTAAATTTAAAAAATACACTGAATTATTATTTTTATTATCAAACTATTAGCATCCCCTCTTGACCTGGCCTATTTGAATTGGTTCATGTGTGCAACTTGGTGCATAAATCTAGGGGAACAACATCACACTGCTACATTCACCCCCACTGTTTTACACTAGATTATAGGCACAAAACACATTACCTCGAAAGTAACAAAGCAAAGAAAGAAAAAAGACATTTCACAGAGTAACCCAGTGTAGTCCCTTAATTCTAGACCCACAAATGGTCGATCAGCTGGAAAACTATCCCGCAAAGGATTAGGAAAAATAAGGGGTAGCTAATCCCCTTATTCAACCGTATACGAAAAATGCCATATACATTTTAATGCTGATGGACTACACACAAAGTTACACGAATTGTCAAATATATTAGACAAATCCACAAATCATTCTAAGACACACTTAGATTACTACATATATATATAAAAAAGAAAAGGTAGGCAATATCCGACCGTCACCGAGAAACAAGGAACTGTTTCATTTCTTGTGTAGACATAGTTTGGATAAGCCTATTCACTGGCTTAATAAATCTACCTAGTCTAGTCCGAACACCCTCACCCAAAAATCTAGCAGGAATGTCACAGACAGCACTAACCCTACTCAGAGGTCTGACCTCAGGATGGAGAGTACTACAGATCCGCATATCTGGAGCCAGCACACTTTCAGTTACCGACTCAACACTAGTAGTGTCAGACGACTGATCAGAATCCTGGTAGATTGTCACAGACCACACTGACGAAGCATCTTCAACCAAGGTAATATCATCTGTCACAGCATCATCCACACTGAATGGAGTTTCGCAATCAGAACTCTTGTAGGCTTTGTGGATATCTCTCTGGTCCACTTCTGCTGAGCACACCTCACTTAAGGGGACTTCATACGGTTGTTCCACCTCACTTCCATCAGCTGGGACTTCGCCATCCTCTTGGAGTATCCTCCCAGAAGACTCAGGAAGGCCTGCTACCCAGTGGACAGTCCTGGCGTCACTCCCATCCATTTGGCTGGACTCTGCAGACATCTCAGAGATCACGTCACCACTCGATAGAGATCTGATAGAGATCCGTGACCCTCAGGTTCCTCCCACGAAGGCAAAGGCAGAAAGTTGACTGGCATAATCAGGTTCCTATGCACAGCTTTGATGTGTCCAGTGGTAGGGTGTTGGATACGATATGTGTTCAGTGAGCTGTTCTTCTTAACCACTATGTACACCACACTCTCCCAGCGATCAGCCAGTTTCTTCTTGCCCCTCTCCCCCTTGTTAGCAAGTAGAACTCTGTCTCCCTTCTGCACCGAGTGACCCTTAGACCGTCTGTTGTAGACCTCGGCTTGTCTCTTTTGTTGCTTACTGGCATGCTGCTGGGCCAATGTCATGGCCTCTCTCAGATCCTCACCCAGAGACTGGACATACTTATCCACATCTACTGTGTCCCCATCCAACAGCACACTTTCAAACATAACATCTACCGGCAACCTATGGGTGCGTCCGAGCATCAAGAAGAAGGGTGGAAACCCAGTAGTCTCGTGAACAGTGCAGTTATAGGAGAATGTCAATGTGTTCAACATCTGAGACCATTTAGCCTTGGACCTAGCTGGCAGAGCTCTAATCATCCCGCCCAGTGTGCGATTCAGACGTTCTGCTTGACCGTTACGCATGGGATGATAAGGTGTGATGTGGGACTTTTCAACATCAGATAACTGAAGCAATTCTGCAATAAGTGAACTCTCAAAGTTAGCACCCCTGTCAGAATGGATACAATCAGCGAACCCATAAATGCACGATACAGAATCCCTAACCGCGTGGTGAGTTTTCTCCACTGTCTTAGAGCATAAACTGTTTCTTTAGCTTCAAAGACTCGCTCTACAAAGAGCATAACTCTGCTGATGATAGGATCCAGTGACTGGTTATCATACAACTCCTTGTGTGTAAGGACAGGTAAAGGGCTCTAAACCCATGGACATCAACTTCTCAAGGTGCTGCACATGTGAAACGGTCCTCACTGTGACACCATCATCCCATCGGCGATGGGCATGGAGGACAGCAGACACCTCTTCACAGGAAACCAACCCGCTGACATCATCACCAGCTCTACTCAACTCACTCCCAGGAGCCATAGACGTTCTACAGCCAGCCTCTGGCTGCTCACAGGAGAGACGGAACATGTCTTGGACATCATCCACTCGAAGACCTCTGGCTTCCTCCAGCAGGACATCATATGGAATTCTTGTCAGTCGGTTTTTGGTAATGAGCTGGAGAAAGTCTACGATAAGGTAATCGAAATGGGCGGTCATCAGTCAGCCGTATGCGATGGCAGAATTCTTTTGCCTCTCCACAATCCAGGCTATGTCTAGAGAACTTACTTCATACTTCTCAATTAAACCGACAAGTTTGTCTTTCCAGAACTGTGAAACTGGACACTCCTCAACAGACAGGCCTTGAAGTCCAAGATTGCTCAGTGTACTGTTGCCATTAACTACACTGCCACCAACTGAACTCTTAGCTGTAAGACTGCCATGTGAGCTGTCACTTTGTACTTTTGCCACGTTATGGTAAGCTGCTTGCTGTTTGACATCATCAAAATCCTCCAATGCACATCTGCCACTTTAACATTTCGTCTCAGGGTAACTGGCAAAGTTGTTGGATTCACAATCTTCACAGGGAGCCATCCACCCCTCCACAGAGATGTAACTACTCTCCCTACTAATATGTGTCGATTCACACAACGAGACGTTCTGGGCTCGACAACAACAGTACTGCCCACAGAGTTTTGTCTTTGGGGGTAGGCGGCCCCACACCAGATGCTCACTCATGGGTTGGAGTGTTACTGCTCTCTTAAACTTAATGGTGCCCACTTTATCTGGGATGGAGTCTCCTCTCCATCTCTCCAGATTTGATAAGAGACGCAGGAAGTGGCTGTCATCACATTGGCCAGAGGGACCTGGCGTATCCACCACCCGCCAGTAGCTGACATCACACTGGCCAGAAGGACCTGGGGTACTCACCACCCGCCATTAGCTGTCATCACATTGGCCAGAGGGACCTGGCGTATCCACCACCCGCCAGTAGCTGTCATCACACTGGCCAGAAATACCTGGGGTACCCACCACCCGCCAGTAGCTGTCATCACACTGGCCAGAAGGACCTGGCGTATCCACCACCCGCCAGTAGCTGTCATCACACTGGCCAGAGGGACCTGGGGTACCCACCACCAGCTGTCATCACACTGGCCAGAAGGACCTGGCGTATCCACCACCCGCCAGTAGCTGTCATCACACTGGCCAGAAGGACCTGGGGTACCCACCACCCGCCAGTAGCTGTCATCACACTGGCCAGAGGGACCTGGCGTATCCACCACCCGCCAGTAGCTGTCATCACACTGGCCAGAAGGACCTGGCGTATCCACCACCCGCCAGTAGCTGTCATCACACTGGCCAGAAGGACCTGGCATATCCACCACCCGCCAGTAGCTGTCATCACACTGGCCAGAAGGACCTGGCGTATCCACCACCCGCCAGTAGCTGTCATCACACTGGCCAGAAATACCTGGGGTACCCACCACCCGCCAGTAGCTGTCATCACACTGGCCAGAAGGACCTGGGGTACCCACCACCCGCCAGTAGCTGTCATCACACTGGCCAGAAGGACCTGGGGTACCCACCACCCGCCAGTAGCTGTCATCACACTGGCCAGAGGGACCTGGCGTATCCACCACCCGCCAGTAGCTGTCATCACACTGGCCAGAAAGACCTGGGGTACCCACCACCCGCCAGTAGCTGTCATCACACTGGCCAGAAGGACCTGGGGTACCCACCACCCGCCAGTAGCTGTCATCACACTGGCCAGAAGGACCTGGCGTATCCACCACCCGCCAGTAGCTGTCATCACACTGGCCAGAGGGACCTGGGGTACCCACCACCCGCCAGTAGCTGTCATCACACTGGCCAGAGGGACCTGGGGTACCCACCACCCGCCAGTAGCTGTCATCACACTGGCCAGAGGGACCGCCACCACCCGTAGTAGCTGTCATCACACTGGCCAGAAGGACCTGGCGTATCCACCACCCGCCAGTAGCTGTCATCACACTGGCCAGAGGGACCTGGCGTATCCACCACCCGCCAGTAGCTGTCATCACACTGGCCAGAGGGACCTGGCGTACCCACCACCCGCCAGTAGCTGTCATCACACTGGCCAGAGGGACCTGGCATATTCACCACCCGCCAGTAGCTGTCATCACACTGGCCAGAAGGACCTGGGGTACCCACCACCCGCCAGTAGCTGTCATCACACTGGCCAGAGGGACCTGGCGTATCCACCACCCGCCAGTAGCTGTCATCACACTGGCCAGAGGGACCTGGCGTATCCACAACCCGCCAGTAGCTGTCATTTGATTTGAACTTCAACACATTAGTGCCCACAATGAGTTCATCAACCTGCCCATCTACAATAAGCACGGGGACGACATAACTGAAGCCATAAAGCTGTATTTTTAAGTCACACATGCCCACTGGGCTAGTTTGTGTCCCACCACAACTCACCAGGATGATGTCTGAAGCAGCTAGAATGTTCCCCTCTACCACTCCCGCCTCCCTCAACCGAGGTACAATATCTGCGCGCAGAGTAGTAGCCATGGACTCACTATATAACATCCCCTTCAGCTCAACTTTATCCTATACCAGCACGGTGGTGTAAAACAAACTGTCATTCTGAGTAATTCTCATTGATATCATCATCAGTGGAGGAAAAATTAGACTGCCTCACATTGCCCTCCTCAGAATGTTTTCCTGAGACCTGCCCGTCTGTCCACATCCAGGGCTCTTTCGCTTCCCAGTCTCACTACAGTCAAAGCTCATGTGATCAGGAGAGAAGCACTTGAAACACAGCTGGTGCATCTGACAGTGAGCTTTGGTCCAATGATTAGTGCTTCCACAGACAGCGCACTCACGCTGACGTTTGGGGAACTATTTACGGGGCCCTCTGTTCACAGACTGAGTATTGCTGACAAGAGCCTTCTCTAACATACACAAAACTTTCTCGAATGTCCCACCCTCAGATGCAGATGGGGCCTGTTCTGGTTCACGGCCACTTCGAGAAAAAGATGACACATTAGGTCTGCTCACAGGATCCACATCCTCCTGGGGGGAGTCAAAGTCAGCAGCCACCTGCTGTGAAAGTTGTGTTCTACATACTTTACGCTCCCTTAACATTTCATCCAAATGATCCTGTACCTCACTGGCTGTCCAGTCACGAAGGGGTTTGCATTTGAACACTTGGGCCAACTCTTTATCAGGACAGTTGCGTACAAACATGGCTGCCAACTCTGAGCACTGATTGGGCAAGGTCCTACCCTCACTTACAAGGTACTGTAAACTGTTCAGCTGCCTCTGCAGCTTTGTTAAACCTAATCCAGATATCTAGTGGACCCTCATTAGCATATGGTTTGATTGAGTAGAAATGAGCTAATGGCATACCTGAACAGACAGTATCCCCAAAGTGTTGCTTGAGAACACTGAACACTGCCTTAACATCTGTGACAACAGGGTTGTTACGCATCCAGACTTTGGTCACATTCCGTGCCCTCCCCACGAGCCTAGACATCACCTCCCCAACATTCTCAGACCCAGTGTAACCCCTCTTCTCTAGGTAGACTCCCATCAGCTCCTCCCACTCCAGGACAGAGTACTTACCTGAGCCATCACCCCTAAAGAAAGGTGGAGCACTAACATCTGACTTCACAACCAGATTCAGCTTGGATGCATCAATAAAAGTTGACCCACATTGTTCAGGCAGGGGAAACTGCTGGGGTTGGTGAGGGGGATGGGCAGGAGAAAGACTTGAAGTCCCAGGCTGCAGTAAACTCGCTCTGATAGATTCTCCTATCTCTGAACTAATCTGCTTAATAAGGTCACTAAACTGACTCGGAGGTGTCACATTTGTACTGAGGACTGGGGATGATGGTAGATCAAAAGACAGAGGTGGGATACCCTGGTCATGTGGAGTAAACAGCCTACCCCTCCCAGTGCTTGTAAACTCAGGACTAGCAACTCTATTCCCAGGAGCTGACTGTACAAATGGTGTAAATGCAAGGACACCCCTCCCTCTACCCACACTAAAATCCCCAGCATAACTCATTTTATGGACTTGAGAGTCTTCCATGGCTCAATAGAGCACTAAAATACAATGTAATTTACTGCAGACAAATACCCCCCAAAAAATGCAATAAACAAATTCCTTCAAAACAAGCAAATAAACACAAATTCCATTAACTAGTGAATATGCTACATTCACCTTCACTATTTACAGTATAAATTCACTTATAGCAATGCACAGCTCCAGTGGTCGGCTTGAGCTGACCAGTCGACAGGTCGCGGCACCAGTTTGTAGCGTGGTTCTTTCTGCGTTGTGTACTTTTAATTAGGACGCTGCCACAACGGAAGGTCTGCTAGTTTAATTATTTTTATTTGCCCTGCACACGAAGAGACAACACACATTATGTTAACCCTTGGCGCAGTCCTAGCTCTCAAGCACCTTGCTAGACGAAGGTCAGGCAAAAGAGAACAATAAGGGGGTACGGAAATACAGATAACCCGCGATGGGCCAAACCAAAATATACAAAACTTTTACAATCACATGTCTGCACAATATTGATTTTAAAAAGTGTTTGTACACCAAAGATAAACATTAGCTATGCAGCTGTAATTAAATTTAAAAAATACACTGAATTATTATTTTTATTATCAAACTATTAGCATCCCCTCTTGACCTGACCTATTTGAATTGGTCCTTGTGTGCAACTTGGTGCATAATCTAGGGGAACAACATCACACTGCTACACATGCATGACTGTAAATCGCTTTGGATAAAAGCGTCTGGTATATATTATTTCTCTCTTACTGTTTGGTGATTGTCTTTGGAATTGTCTGTCTTAATCAGTATTATTTCCAGAAGGAGGTCAGTTGGCTTCAATAATACCCCTGTAGAGGGCAAGAGAGAGGGGGTGAGTGAGAGAGAAATAGAGAGACAGAGAGCCAACGAGTGAAATAGAGAGCGAGATCTGTTCAAATTTTTGTCTTTAATTTTTTTAATCCTGTCGTTAAGAGGATTTCATCAAAATGTTACTACCCCCCCCCCCCCCCACTACACACAGTCAAACATGTGGACACACACACAGACACACACACACTCACACACAATCTACGCTGTCTCGTTCTCACTAATCCAACAGGGAGAGGCTTTAGTTACACATACAATACATTTGTATACGCAGTGCCAAACATGTTTCTGAGCCTAATTGTTTTACTTTAAAAACATGGATTCATTCAGAATGTGGTTTTCATATTGAATTTGCTCTCGGCTACATAGGAACTTCTCACCATTGATTAGGAGCTGTACAGTTGGAAAGCACTGGCAGCCATATGGTGTGAGTGAGTGATAGAGAGAGCAAGAGAAACTGTCAATCTTCTTACGGGATGGAAAGAGGCTTTATCTCCATTGATACACACCACACGTACAAACACACGCACACAGATTTTGATGTAGGGGTGGTGGGGGCTGTATGGAGGAAACTATTGTGAGAGCTCAGAAAATTGAGGGGGGTTGGGTTAGCATGAGGGATGAGAGAGGGAGAGAGAGACACATCTGTTCAGATTGAGTGCGAGTCAGAGAAGAGAGAGTGCAAGAGATCAGCAAAAGAAGGACATAAAAGTCCGGGAAGAAGAGCTGGTAAGCATAGGATAAACTGCATTTTATCTTGTTTTGCCTAATGCTGCTCTGTCAATCATTAACTATCGTATGTGTGTACACACTGTGTTTCTGTGTATGCACTAGTTTGTTATGTTTCCAGTATCGGTATATTTAGCATTAACTGGTATTATATGTTTCTCACCCTCTCTTCATTAGTAGACTAGCAGTATGTATATTAGCATGTACAGAATATTATTTTTAGCTCATGTGTTTCTTTGCCATATTGTCTGACAGAGGGTGTTAGAACCAATTGTGTGTGATGCACATGCACTGCACCAGATGCTTGGGTCCAAGTCCAGAGTGCGTGTTTAGAACCCAACATAATTAAAGAATCCATTCATTAACACCCATTGACCCTCACTGCACTTTCATGACTCAACCATCACATGCCACCCTCCTTACTGTACCCCTCCCTTATTCTCTTTCTTTCTTTCTGTATATCCTACCTTCCCTCTGTCTCTCTCTCTCATCCCTTTATTATCTCCCTTCAACCTTGAAACAAAGGCCGAGACACCACAGCTTTTATTTCCTCCCTTTCTCCTTCTATCTGTCCCTTGAGAAAAGGACTGAACCTCCATTCCACTTTATCTCATTACTTTACAACTGTCCTCCACCATCGCTATATCCCTCCATCCATCCCCCCTCTTTGCCCCCATCCTTTAACTAAATGACACCAGCTAATTTAATTAAAGCACCACATCCTTCTCAGCCCCCTTACACCCATCCCATCCACTTTCCCTCTGCATTTAAGTCGAGTGTCTTCTTGTGCACACCAACACAACCCTCCCCTACTTATTTTATGTTAAATGATCTTCCATCTCCTGATTAGATATTTATTGATTCAACTGCCTATTGAACATGCACAGTTGAAGTCGGAAGTTTACATACACTTAGGTTGGAGTCATTAAAACTCGTTTTTCAACCACTCCACAAATGTCTTGTTAACAAACTATAGTTTTGGCAAGTCGGTTAGGACATCTACTTTGTGCATGACACAAGTCATTTTTCCAACAATTGTTTACAGACAGATTATTTCACTTATAATTCACTGTATCACAATTCCAGTGGGTCAGAAGTTTACATACACTAAGTTGACTGTGCCTTTTAAACAGCTTGAACAATTCCAGAAAATGATGTCATGACTTTAGAAGCTTCTGATAGGATAATTGATATAATTTGAGTCAATTGGAGGTGTACCTGTGGATGTATTTCAAGGCCTACCTTCAAACTCAGTGCCTCTTTGCTTGACATCATGGGGAAATCAAAAGAAATCAGCCAAGATCTCAGAAAAAAAATTGTAGACCTCCACTAGTCTGGTTCATCCTTGGGAGCAATTTCCAAACTCCTGAAGGTACCATGTTCCTCTGTACAAACAATAGTACGCAAGCGTAAACACCATGGGACCACGCAGCCGTCATACTGCTCAGGATGGGGACGCGTTCTGTCTCCTAGAGATGAACATACTTTGGTGCGAAAAGTGCAAATCAATCCCAGAACAACAGCAAAGGACCCTGTGAAGATGCTGGAGGAAACAGGTACAAAGTGTCTATATCCACAGTAAAATTAGTCCTATATCGACATAACCTCAGCAGGGAAGAAGCCGCTGCTCCAAAACCACCATAAAAAAAAGCCAGACTACAGTTTGCAACTGCACATGGGGACAAAGATCATACTTTTTGGAGAAATGTCCTCTGGTCTGATGAAACAGCAATAGACCTGTTCGGCCATAATCGTTCGTCGTTATGTTTTGAGGAAAAGGGGGAGGCTTGCAAGCCGAAGAACACCATCCCAACCGTAAAGCATGGGGGTGGCAGCATCATGTTGTTGGGGTGCTTTGATGCAGGAGGGACTGGTGCACTTCACAAAATGGATGGCATCATGAGGAAAGAAAATGATGTGGATATATTGAAGCAACATCTCAAGACATCAGTCAGGAAGTTAAAGCTTGGTCGCAAATGGACAATGACCCCAAGCATACTTCCAGAGTTGTGGCAAAATGGCTTAAGGACAACAAAGTCAAGGTATTGGAGTGGCCATCACAAAGCCCTGACCTCAATCCTATCGAAAATTTGTGGGCAGAACTGAAAAAGCATGTGCGAGCAAGGAGGCCTACAAACCTGACTTAGTTACACCAGCTCTGTCAGGAAGAATGGGCCAAAATTCACCCAACTTATTGTGGGAAGCTTGTGGAAGGCTACCTGAAACGTTTGACCCAAGTTAAACAATTTAAAGGCAATGCTACCAAATACTAATTGAGTGTATGTAAAATTCTGACCCACTGGGAATGTGATGAAATAAATAAAAGCTGAAATAAATCATTCTCTCTACTATTATTCTGACATTTCACATTCTTAAAGTAAAGTGGTGATCCTAACTGACCTAAGACAGGGCATTTTTTTCTAGGATGAAATGTCAGGAATTGTGAAAAACCGAGTTTAAATGTATTTGGCTAAGGTGTATGTAAACTTCAGACTTCAACTGTATATAGCCTACATCTACTGACTATCTTCATTGACGTTTTCATTCACCATTATTTTCAGAATAATATTGTATCTTTGCATTATTTAGGCTACATATTTCAATTTTCTCAATGATAACGGAGATTTACTCACTTTTATGCTGAGTAAAAAACTAGGCTATACAGCTTCGTTGCGATACAGTGCTGGGCTATTATGATAATGTATATATATACCTCTGCATGTTTAAAGGATTTGCGACATATAGTGCAAACGCCATTGAAAGCCTTTAACATAAAGTGTGTAATATAATGACAGCATGATCAGAGATAGCATGAAAGTTTTCTTTGGCAACAACAGCAGAAAACTAACATGTAAATCGGTGCTCTCCCATCTCCAGAGCGTTTTACCAGTAGTGCCAAAACGTCTCGAGAAGCACTGGTCCTGTCACAGCTTATCTACACTCCTCACGTCAACCCGACCATGAAGGACGGATGACACTTCAGAGACCCGGACCCCTCCCCTGGATGAACTGACCTAAAGCGATAAATGTTCCCTCCAATTTTGTTTTGCGAGTTTCATTGGAATATGCGAGCGCCAGCGGGATGAAGGCAGCAGCGTGGAGTTTTCTCCTGCTGTGCGCGTGCACGCAAACCGTGTCCGTCGCCGGGATCCAGGGCTCGACAGTTGCCCCAACGGACACAACAGCATCCACCTCCTCTGCTCCTGTTACCCCCACTGACGACCAAAGCACTGGACTGGTGGTGAGGAAAAATGCGGAGGCGTACAATACCCTGGGGCTATTTTATTATTCATCCAGCATGGATTATTTATTTCAGCAAGTTGCTATCATTTATGATGGCCTTTGAAGTGAAAATCGTTTAAAAAAAAAAAGTGAAATAGTGAATAGAAAAAAATGTGAATACAAATTCACTACCAAAGTGATAAATAATTTGCCCTTGTCTGATTTTGTATCATACATTTTTTTCACTTTGCCTGCAAGGCCAGAGTGTTGAGCCTATATGTTTCATTGTGAAACTGGGCTCACATGGACATGGAGCTGTACCTTCACAGGATTAGGCTAGATACTGTACATAGACACACTTTGAAGAGCAGTCAAACTCTGATTTTCACTTATCTAATCTTCACTTAGCTTAGTGATCTCTTTCCCTCTCAAAACGTCGACTTCTGCTTCTCAACATATGTCTCTAAGCAGCACAAGTGACGTTTTAGGACTGACCTACAATAATGCCTCTCAATGCAATGCCTCTGTTTCCTGTCCCAGGATTGGCTGACCAGGTATGGCTACCTCCCGCCCTCAGACCCCTCTACTGGACAGCTACAGGCCTGGACAGCTGTCACTCATGCTGTTAGAGCCATGCAGAGGTTTGCAGGCCTCGAGGATACAGGAGTTGCAGGTG